>NC_043008.1:76272802-76327802 GCF_006345805.1 Octopus sinensis | reverse complement strand
TTACAGAAGCTACACACATAATAGAAAATAAACCTGCCTGAATAGAAAACTAGAATGGAGCACTAGCGCACACCAAGACGATAGAGGATCCCGAAAACATAATAAATACACAGATAAATAAACAAATAGAAATAAATAACTATATATATATATTTTTTTCGATTCGATTTATTATTATTATTATTAGTATTGTTGTTATACATACATACATACAAGCATATGTAATGATAATAATAAGTGGATGTAAACACATGAACAAAATAAGAATAAACAAAAACAACAAAAACAAAATACATATTACCTGAACATATATAAACAGAAGATACAAATATTAAAGGCATCCCCCCCCCACATACACACACTAAATAAACATAGACGCACATAGAGATACAATAGAAATACAAAATGGCTGACGGTTAGTAAGGAGAGACACAAATAAGAAAGAAGAGAAGAAAACGAAGGACCACTGAGTGTGACGAAAGAACTCTGGCCGAAATAAGATTAAGATTAATGTAAAAAATAAATAACACTGAAGAAAAATAACACCAAATATATAGTGCGTGTGTTTTTATTGGCTAAACCGGCAATATGACCATTCCGAAATATAACAATATCTGTTTCAACACACGGCTTAACATAAAAAATCTTGCACAACAAATATTTTAACGTATATATATATATATATATATGTATATATATATATATATACACATGTATATGTATCACTCTCATATGTCTATCCACACATATGTTATATCTAGGGAGATTAAGTCTGTTTGAATGCCTCATTTATTGATTACACTCACCGGGTCATTTTCCACTCAGTTTCTTTTTCTAAAATTTTCGTTGGTTCTTGCAGTTTCTTTAATAGTTGCTGAATCTGTACATTATCAGAGCTGTTTCCCTTCTATTTATTTGTTCGCTTGTGTGCATGTATGTTCGTTCCTGTACAGTTGTATAGACATGTGTATATATGCATGCATGTATGTGTGTGCGCATATGCATATGTATGCTTGTGTACGTTTGTATGAATGCATTCTGCGCATTCATGAATAATATGAACATGTGAGCGTGTTAATCAATAAGGCATTGAAACAGAAGGTCTCTCCCCAGCCATAGGCTATAGTTGAAGACACTTGCCCAAGGCGCCACGCAGTCGGAACCCAGAACCATGTGTTTGGTAACGAAGCTACGTAACACACAGCCACTCCTGCACCCATACACACACACACACACACAAATATATATATATACATACATATATATATATGTATGCATAAATATAGATAAATAGATAGTTAGATTTATGTATGAATATGTATGTATGTGTGTGTATAAATATTCAGTTATGCGTCTGTGTATATTCAGGTATGTATACGTCTATATGTCTGTCTGTATTCAGGTATGCATATGTGCATGTATACGTGTGTGTGTATGTATTCAGGTATGTATATGTGTATGTATACTTGTTTGTGTCAGTGAATATAATTATACATATACATGCATGTATTTATGTATGTCTCTATAGGTGATAGTATTAACATTTCCCGGACTAGTTCTGTAGCGCGGCAGCGTATGACAGCGCATGGCTGCGGGCGCATTGAGAGCTAGCAGTGACATTCATGAGGCAGTGTGCCGACTGACATTGCTGTGTTTACTTCGGAAGCTGAGTAAGTATTGCTCTTGTTATCACTTTTATGCTGTAGTCTACGATAGTATTATGGAGAAAATTTGGAAAAAAAGCCAACTTAAAATTTTGCTTTAAACTTCGAAAGTCTGCTACAGAGATATTGAGCATATTTCAACAAAGTTACATCGATGAGGCAATGGATCGTACGCAATGGTTGGAGTGATGGCACAGGCCCTTCAAATGCGTACAAAGAGGGCGCAGCATTAGGTGTGAGTCGTCGATAATCTTTATAAACATATATATATCCATATGTATATATATATATATATATATATATATATATATATATATATATATATATATCGTCGATAATCTTTATACACATATATATATATATATCCATATGTATATATATAATCATATATATATAGGCGCAGGAGTGGCTGTGTGGTAAGTAGCTTGCCAACCAACCACAATCTAGTGTTGTATATTATCTAGTCTATTTCTTATTTTTTGATATCCACTTTTTTTGAAAGCAAACTATAATGAATTTCTCTAGAGGTTAAGAAAATGTCGACTTTATAAACATTTAAAAAATATTACAAACTATTTTCAAATAAAAACTTTAATTAATGATGGTTGACAATCCTTCAAACGTTTGAAAATAGTGTTTCCATAATGAAAACTGCTTTACCGTATAAATTAACTTTTCGTTGTATTTTCTTTTTATGTAATAGCTTTTTAATAAAGACAACTTGAGAAGATTAAGGTGAATTTTATTTTAAAGAGAAACCTTTTTAATAGTTCCAAATTATTTTTCAAAATTTGCATCTCATGTCAGATAGTAAAATTTAGGAAAATATAATTCTGCCCATTTTCTTTAATTTTCTTTTTACTCCAATATTTCTGTAATATATTAGGAATTTAAAGCAACGAAACATTTTTTTGCGTTTGATATTCTATAGGTTATTTAAGTTTGAAAAATCCTCATTTACAATTTTAATATCCTTCGAACCTCAGATATTCCATATGTAGTTTACCGTCAGAAATGCTGTAACATTACTTTAAGGAAAGGCATTTGTTTCTGTACTTATCTGAATAACTGTTCTAATGAATTGTTGTCGGTGTTAATGACATTAGTATCATTTATCGTCTCCTACGGGTGAGGTATAATCCTTCTATTGGGGAGGACGCTCTTCTTTCATAGAATACTCTTCAGTTGACCATTCGATTTCAAATAAAATGTTATGAGTTACTGAAGTTGTAATAACAATGCAAATTCTATTGCATTTCATAACATGCGTTTCGAGAATAAAAACAAGCAAGGTGAAATGTAGAACGTGCAAACATTAGCACAACTATATTTCATAATACTGCAGAAATTTACAACCGGTTGAGCATTGATGCTGACAAATTATAAAATATTTAAAGCATAATTATATTATATAGATACTAGAACAAGGGAAATAATTGTACTTATATACAGAACAGCGTGAATTGAACAATGTCTATACCTTTTCTTATGCAGCTGTTGGTCCGAAGATAAGGATTACTCGGTATGATTTGTGGAGTGGATAGCTGTAAGTCAGAAGTAAATGCGTGTAATGTATGTGATTTGAATTATCGAATGATACAGTTAATGAAGTAAATCGGTTAGAAAAATACATTTTGTAAGGAGTTTCAACGGAACGAAAGAAATAGGAAGGGTGAAAATTTGCATCGATGTTCTGACGGACAAGATTCAAATTAAAATCTTGGATAAAACTGAAGTTTGGCGAGTACATATAGTTTTTAACCTGCCCGTTAAAAATAATTGTATCTTCTTTAAAACAAGCGTCTCGTGTATCTGTGTGGAGAGTTGTTGGCAAAGTGAAATACATTATCCTTCATAGTATCTATATCTTTTATCACCCCAGAATAAAATATTTATGGAAATATTGAAGTGAAAAGAGGCCAACTCAGCGGAGTTGAATCGATGAAGTGCTAAGTTTTTTTGATATGATGCACAACTTTTTTACATCCTCGTTCTAAGTTAAACTACTGCTTGAATAGACTGGTAGTAAATCAATAAAATAATTATATTTTCTCTAGTAGTATAAAACATTCAAATAACATAGAGCCACTTTAAATTTATAGTCATTTGACATTGCAGAAAATGATAATTTATGTAGATGAAAGTACCCAAATTTGTACAAAACCAAATCAATATAGACAACTTATATGGATATTGTTAATTCTACAATGTGATATTTTGCTTCCTAAGCCAAAGAAGCCATTTATGTGTTGCAGCTGGCTGCTTTGTTTCATTGTAGTACAGTGACGAAGATAAGTTACAAAGCACTTCCCGGAAAAGAGACAAGGATGTAGAGAATAAAGATAACACGCTAAATATCCAATCTGATAAAATAATGAGAACGAATAAATGAAACACGAAGAAGCTTCTACGAAAGATCTGAACATGGATTTTGATGATTTATACAGCCATTGTGTAACACATTGCGAACCTAGAGCTCATCTGACATCTTAGCAATATACAACTCGTCTAACGCCTGATAATGCACAGTAGAAGTGCGGACAAGTAAAGAAAGCTCACAATATATTTTGTTTAACATCTGATCACTACAGCTGGTCTCATGCATCAATAAGAAACTTAATACATTATTAACATAGATAAATTAACACTAAATAATTTACAATGTATAGTTACCTATAAATAGAAAGTAAATTCCACACCTTAACTATTGTGCATCTTAACAATGAGCATCTAGTTCAGTACCTTTACTCTAAACAGCTGGTTCTGTGCCGTAACTCTGAACAGGTGGTTCAATGCATTAAGAATAACCAGCTACTTCAGCACCTTAGCAATATGTCACACAATGACCATTACGGTATTTTGATTCTAGTAAATAAAATTCTCTGATGATGTTTAATTCAGTGTTATTCCTTTTAACGAGTGTTTTACTTCGCCCCAGTATAGAAGGCAATTATACTTTTCATATTAATATAGTTTACAAAAGTATTATGTTGAAGTGAAATAACAGATTGGATCCAAAATTTCTAAGAGAATCAAATGGCCGAAAATTACATCAATTTAAACAACACTCGTTGAAAGTTTAATATCACCTATTACGTAATCCAATATATTAATTTCAACTTATAAATAATAGAGATGACTTATTTCATCAAGAAATACAAAATATTAACTGAGAATTACAATCTAAATATCAAATGTAATATTGCTAATTAATTATATTAAAAGGATGTTTGCTTTAAATTTTAAACCAATTATTTACACTACATACTTAAATAGACTTTCATTTTAGGAGTTTTCAGGACGGTTATTGAAAATATCAATTTATAACATTGCTAATAACAATATATTAAACCGTATATTAAATGCAAAACTCATAAATAATAGGAAAATATTATTTAGGTTTATTATTACGGAAATTTATTTAAATTAGATTTATATCATAGACAGCTGATTTGTTTCAAGAAACTGAAGAACCGGGGTTTCCGTTCTTGTCATTGGCACTACACTGTGACCATGGCCTATACAACTACAAATAACTAACAGCGTAGCAAAGCTGATGAATATATTCGTTTGCCCGTAATAGTCTTTGGCTTGATTGACAATTAACGATATATTAAAGCTTTAGGATCAAAGCATTGTATCCGGTTTAGGAAGCAATTTTGAAATAATCAAGAATCATTTGAGCTCAATTACGAAATAATGTATTTAACTAATTTAAATTCTAGTGTAAACCTATTATATTTTATATTAGTAAAGTAATGGGAGTTAAGAAACGAATTGGGTTGTATGAACTATTCTGTATATGTATTGGAGTACATATGTAAACCGCGAAAAGAGACATACAGCACCCTCTTGGCGCTAATCTGGAAACATTAACTACAGCAGGAAATGGAAAATCCCTTCCAAGACCAAACCCTACATTAACGAGTCAAAGATGTTCGATATATTTACTGGTAAATCTGTACCTTTGAAAGAACATCTGGTTAAGTTCCAGGAACGAGACATCTATATCCACATTCTAAAAAATAGATCTTGTCGGAAACTAAAGATAGATCACTGGATACATCTTAAACCATTCGAAACCAGTTTACGTAATTTGATATGTATATTTGTTGTAATATCCGTTATCTCTCCTGTGTTTTTCTATCTGCGTTCTGTTCTTCTACTATATGAACCTGCACGCGCACGCACACACACACACACACACACACACACACACATACATTTATATATATATATATACATGTGTGTGTAGTAAAGCAAAACGACGAATAACTTTTGAAAGTAATTTTCTTAGTTTATCAAATATGTGGAAATTCATTGATCTTGTTGGATGCTTATAAAAATATGTTAAAAAGAACATATATTTCTCTCAATATATGAACGATGGCATTATCATCGACTAAAAAATACTCATTTCAGAATCGGATTGATAGACAAATGACCAGATCTTTCCGAATGGAATTTTTGAAATGGAAAATGTGCGCGCACACAAATACACAGATGCATATATATATATATATATATATATATATATATATATATATATATGCACACTCATGGATATATTTTTATTGGTGCATATACGTACATGTTTGTTGGTCAGTATGTACGTTTGCATATATACTAACTTATATGCATATCTAAGTGAGGATATTAATGTGTGTGTAAAAGTATGCAAATAGAAAATTCTATATTTGTATATTCTCACACACACGTCCACATGCACATACATGTGTCTCTATGCTAGTAGATTAGGTCTTCTACCTTACGCATTTCTCTGGACGTAACAGTAGCGTCATGTCGTTCAGCGTCTGCATTTGTCTACAATATCACAATATAAATTAAAGTAGCCACACTAGAAAAGGCTCAGGGAGATCTAACAGATAAATATATTACCATAATATTTTAGTTACATCCATTCCAAAACACTCAGTATCAAATTACATATTAGAAATCAAATAACATTATGACTAGTTCAATCTCATTCTGCCCAGAAAGCTTTTAAAGTAGTAATTAACAATTTCCATTTTCTTCTCTGAAGTATGATGCAAATAAGACAAAATATTAACTTTGCAGTGTCTAACTATTTAGCTAAAAATTAAGATCAAATCAAAATGATTTGTAACACTTTTAAATAGAAACATCCAAAATAATTTTGTTAAAAACTTCTAGAAACTTCGAACATTATCAAAAAGAGAAACAGAATTATCACTTATAGAAATAAGCTCTTCGGTGTTTCGTAGTAATGTTGCTCTTTTATTCTAAAATTGTTTATATTTAAATATAAATGTAAATTTTTAAAACATTAAATTTCTTCCAGGATTTAATAGTCATATCTTTGTATAATTGTGTAATTAAGACGGAAAATCAATATATAATCAATAAAACATTTTAGAATCCATAAATATTTGGAAGTTTTGATAATTAGTTATATCAATTAAAAGATTATTGATTTAAATTGCCTGACATCTCTGGCTAAGTTTACACATAAAGATATTTTGAAATTTTTATATTTACATACGATAAAAACGTTCACGTTTTAAATTTAATCACGAATATGTAGAAAGCACACGGATCAATAAAACAATTAGGCGATTTGAATTATAGAGACGTGTAAATAAGCTGGTCATTTGTTTTTTCTTAATTCAAGAATTTGTTTCTTTTGGAGGGGTGAGAGTTTTGCAATCAAAACGTGATACGAATATTTTTGTTTGTTTTTCAGATATTCTAATTGAAAACTTACTAATTACCAATATACGAATTAAAAATTGGTAAAGGAGATTGTAAGAAGAGTAGAAATTTGTTTTGTAATTAGATGACATAAAAATATTTGTCAATTTCATAACGTTTTTGGGTAAACATTACGTGAAGTCAGATTTAAGTCTTAAGTCTTACTATAAGAAAGATAACAAATAGAGATACATATCACAGAAGGAAAAACTGGAATAAGCAAGACAGGAGGAAACACATGGGAGAGAGAATCGATGATAAGATCACAGAATGTGTGAAGAAAGAATTTGATAGACACATAAACAAAAAATACGAATCCAATCAAACGTGATCAAATAAATAACGCGTATATTCAATTGGCAAAAAAATAACAATTCTCAAGTACATCAATCTGTTTCATTGCACATTTTCACCTCAAGAATCTTGCAAGACAAAGACATAAACGTATGTATACAGAATATATGACGGGTTCAGTACCGTCAGTAATATAAACGACACTGTAGAAAGGCTTTAAAATGTTTCCAGGGTATAAATGTTTGACGTTTCTGGATGTATTTCCTCTCAACACTACCTGGAATGTGTAAAAAGAATATCCTAAAGTGAGACAACCTTCTTATTATGCTTTTAGGTTAAAATATTTTCAGTTCAAATTATCTACTTAGGTTTTGAGGCAAATACAGGCGGTATTTGGAAACTTTACCATTAAAAGCGGAAGAAAGTGAAAGAAATACTATTAAATAAACATAGAAAACATGAAAAATAATTAAATTACATTTTAAAACGAATGAAAATGAATGAGGAAAGTTATAAGGTTCCCAATGGAAATACGTAAGAGAATCAGTTGATAGAGAAATCTAAAACCAATATACATATATAATTCAAGAAATAAGTTTTTATAAATACTAAATCAAAAATGTGCATAGCTCACTCATATCTATCTATCTATCTATCTATCTATCTATCTATCTATCTATCTATCTATCTATCTATCTATCTATCTATCTATCTATCTATCTATCTATCTATCTATCTATCTATCTATCTATCTATCTATCTATCTATCTATCTATCTATCTGTCTATCTATCTGTCTAGGTAGATGTACATACATACCTTATATATAAATATATAACCATAAATTTGTACATACATGCATATATACATAGATGTGTGTATATGAATGTGTGTGTGTGTGTGTGTGTAGGAAAATGGGAAAACTCTGAAGGCAAAATCCAAATCTCGAAAACATGAAATACATAACGTACGATGTTGTAAATGAGTGTCAAAGAAATATTGATAGTCTTTGAAATCGTCTATTAAAGAATTATTAAAATAATGTATTCAGAAAGATAACATGTCTTTTCTTTTTCTATATTTATAATAGATTGATAATTGAATCATGAAGAAAAATGAAGTATTTTGTGATACCATAATATATATATTTAGAGGCAACGTCATGCGGTAAATGAAGTATATTGTGATATAATGCCATAATATATGAGGTTGGTGCAAAAGGGTGTGTTATAAACGCTTTGGCAGATAACTGCTCCTAGATATTATTATTGGTACATGTTAGATATGGCCGCCTCTAATATTGTACACTTGAATTTTCACATATGCTTGTATTTCTACATACTCACTAGAATGATGGTTACTTTATTTAGAAATAAGTTAAGTCATTGGTAATTTTTCGCTTATTCCTTGCAAAAAATATTTGCTGATCATCTAATTATTATTGTATCTTTCAATAAGAATGATAAATTCATCTTCCCTTATTTCCTAATTCTCTCTGTGTGTGTGTGTGTAGATACACACACACACACACACACACACACACACACACATATATATATATATATACATACAAACATATCTATATAAATACACGCAAACACATGTATACATACGTATATGTATGTTTGTGTGTCTGTGTAGGTGAGGGTGAGAGAATGTATGCCTTCCTTTTCGATAACCAATGCTTTTTAATGTAAGTAAATGGAAGAAAACAGGCGACAAAGCAGTCACATAAGGGTAAACAATGAGAAACATATGGCTGCACTGTTACAAGGCATGTCTGAGAGATACATCATAAGAAGACAATAGGGAATAACTAAACTCTAATCATTTTTATCACTGTGAAAAGTTATACTATGTTGCTTTAAAATTAATGAATTTGTCATATTGTTTTTATGTGTCTCTCTGTTTACGATATTATATTCTCATAAACCACGTAATATTTCACTCCAGTGTAAAATGTTTAGTATTATAACTTGTATAATTATGCTTTACAAGTTTTATTAAAAAGGTATGGCTATTGTAAAGCAATATAACTTCTAACCATAAAAGTAATGTATCGGAAAATATTGCGAAACGTAGCACACGTGGTACTCACATACATACACACACATCCAAACAAACATATGTGTATGTGTGTGTGTGTGGGAGTGTGTGTATAAATCCCCCCTCTCTCTCTCTCTCTATATATATATATATGTATATATAATATACATATATATTTGCGTGTGTATTTATGGTTGTATACGAATTCAGTCATACCTAAGATGTGAGCCACTACATGTGTATACACACACACACATATATATATATATATATGTACATACATATATATAATATATATGCATATATATGTATATATGTGTGTGTACGTGTGTGCGTGTTAGAAGTAATGTGAGGAGTAGGGGAAAATTATACTAGTGAAGAGAATAATAATATTAAGAGTAATTACGTAGTGGGGCGCAAGTAATAATAATACAGTGTATAGCATTAAGATCTCCCACATTGTGAATGAAAATAAAAAGAGGACGCAACCATCCAGGAAAAAATCTATTATATTTAAGAAAAATAAATCAGCTTATTGCACTGGTTTTAAAAGGTTTTTAGGCAAATGGCGGCCGTTGTCGGCAATACTTTTATACAGTCATTCGCAGAAGTTCTCCATGACTCTCCGTGTCATCTCAGATGGTATTGCGTTGATTTCCTCAGGAACCTCTTCATTCAAATTCTCAAGAGTTTGAGGACGATGTTGGAAAACTTTTTCCCTTAGTTATCCCCAAAGGAAAAGTCACAAGGCCTTAAATCTGGTGACCCTGTCTCCTCCAAATGTGAGAGATTTTTATGCTCCACCCTGTAGTAATAAAAGTAATACTACTGCATGGAAAATATGCGTTCCGTAGCAGACAAGCTGATGTAGACCTGAAGCCTACCAATCAGTGGCTATGTACCTCCCGAAAATTAATATTAATAATAAAATAACATCAATAATAAGTAGCATCACTTGCTCAACACTTGAAATGGCTAAGAAAAAGTGATCTGAAAGGATGTACTGTGGCATTGATATGCAGCGCTTAAGAAGAATCTCTGAGAACTAATTACACCAGGTTCCAAATAGATAAGAGCAGTGAATCGCTGCTTTGTAGGATATGTGGCAGCTGAAACGAAACAATCTCTCATATTGTGAGTGAGTGTTGCAAGCTGGCCCAAATGCACTACAAAAGGAGTCACGATAACGTGGCTAGGTTCGTCCAGTGGAGGCTATATGAAAAGTACGGCCAGAACAGAGCACGGAAAGGGTACGAACATAAATCAGGAGTCACCGAGAACAAGGAATATAGGATACTGTGGGATTTTACCATAAAATGTGACTCCCTAATCGATGCTCGGAGGCAAGATATTGTATATCTTGTCTATACCAAATACAATACCTTGTGGTAGATAAGGAAAACAGGCAATCAATATTATTCCCAATACCTGGGAATGCACGTCTAAGTGACAAAGGAAAGATTGAAAAACACAGACTCCTGAAAGACCAAATTGCAAGAATGTGGAGTGTGGAGTAAGAGGAGAATATCTGTCATTCCAGTAGTTGCACGAGCACTAGGAACACTAACAACCAGGTTCGAGAAATATGTCAGAGAAATCGGAATTGACATGAGAGCAGAGCAAGCCCCCAAAAGTGCTCTGCTAAGGACAGCTAGAATTTCCATATTGGTAATTTGATGTTGAATGTCTCCCATGATAATTAAAACCAATTATAATGTGCGGAAAGAGATCCTGTAATATCTCTGAAAACAGGCTGCTGTCCGCTCTCACAGATTCTACCAAAACAAACGTGACCGAGCGTTCTGAGAAGTAAAACAACAACAACAACAATCATGATAATAGCAAGAGCAATACGAAAGAATTGATGGTTAACAGAACTGGAGCAAGAAGCGATTAAAAGAACATCAGGTGATGCTGGGCATAAGAGAAACGAAAGTGGTATAGTGGAAGGGATAGACAATTGTTCCCAAGAGTATATTACCGTGAATTGTGTTATAGTGGAGATCAGTGACTACTTAAACAATGAAGACCAATTAGTAATAAACAGAAATTGTGGATCTATTAAATACAGAATGGACAGAATTTATGTGCAACTTTAAGAAGGCTAACCAATGGAATCTGAATCAAGAGGCAAGTAAAGTCAATAATGTATTGATTGGATGTGTTATCATGTACATTGTTTTGTCTTGGTATAAAAGATTGGCTACAGCAAATATTCTGTTCAATACCACAGATTTGCTTGACAGTTGTTTGATCATAACCAGTTGACCATGTCTCTTAGTGACTGACGATATGTGCATCTCTGATCACGAGCAGAAGTAGTGGAGAAGCATCACAGCCGTGTGTTGAAAGGAAGTCTTGGAGGTTTGGAAAGTTCACCTTTGGAAACATGGGTGGTTCATTCAACATTCTTAAACAATCCCTAATTAGGGAGCTTTTGAGTAGGATGGGCTACTCGACCAGAAGAAAATTGTAATTTGGCCCCACCTGCAATGTCATGCGCTGTTTATCTTGATATGAGATCCCCATGTCGCGCATATATGGTTGTGATGCATGTGCTTGGTGTACCCTTATCAGACAGTTAGTCATGATGGGTATACTGGGCTTCGTATATTTTACCCCAGTGTCACTTTGATGACATGCACAGCTCTCTCACTCAATGATAATAATAATAATAATAATAAAATAATAATAATAATAATAATAATAATAATAATAATAATAATTATTATTATTATTATTATTATTGTTATTATTATTATTATATTATTATTATTATTATTATTATTATTATTATTATTATTATTATTTATAATGGAGTCGTCGTTAAATACAGTAGAGATGTCATTCTCTTGATTGGTTTGAACCCACTATTGCTTTTGTGAATTTGATATGTTCCTATATTCGGTCATGCTGTATTTTCTAATCTGTGTTCTTTTACTTTATCAGATACGATATGTTCTCGAGCTAAACTAGGATCAACATAATCAGCAATTTATATCTACCAATCCACCATAAAATCATGAGCATTGATGAGAATTGTTTGTTAATGGAATAGTGAAAGAGAGAGGTGAGGAAAACGCGATAGATAGACAGTGAAATGTGTGGAAGAGTGGGGGAGAGAGAAAGAGAGAGTCAGACGGATAGAAATAGAGAGAAAGAAAAAGAGAGATATAGAGAGAGCGAAAGACGAAAGGACCGAAGAAAGTGATGGAAGTTGCAGTGTAAAGGGAAAAATTTAAAAGATGTAAGGCTAGAAGTATAGGCTAGAGGTAACGGCACTTAAGAGCAAAGATGTGTTCATTGTAACAAAGTGGATATAGAGTAAATATACCAAACCTTTAGCACAAACCTTTTAAAGTCATCACTGGATGTCGATTCTATAACCACCACGAATGCTGGACGAAATACCACATCTTATGATCATTGAAACTGAAAATGCCCTGAAATCGATAGAAACCGACAAGACTTCCAGGAAATATGGTATCACAACAAGATCCGGAGGTGAGGAGCTGTGGAAATCTCTAGTTCTACGCTTCAGTAGATAAAATATCCTGACTGTTGAATGAGTGAAATGTCATCGTGCTTCATGGGAAGGGTGATAAGGTAGTTTTAAAAAAACCTAAGGTTCCATATGCCTTTCGTTTCAAATCTATAAGTTGTTTGTAAAAGTAATAATCACTGGACTATCAAAACAACTTGGCGAGAGAGCAAGCTTGTTACCGTACGAATTATAGTACAATGGATCACGTATTCACTTTAACACAACTCATAGGACGAGCGAACGAATACAAGTTTCCTTTGTGTATCGCTTTTGTTTAGGAAAAGACATTCGATAGTGTCGAAGTGAACGCAGAGCTGAAATCTCTAGAAAAGCAAGGTGCCAAGGTGCTCTACATCAAACAGCTGAAAGATGCCAACTCTGGATGCTCAACAGCAATAGCACTGCGCTCACCACCAGTAAGGGTCCTAGATGAGAAGGGTGTCAAACAAGGAGTTACTATCTCTCCAAAGCTCATGACCACATGTCTAAAAGTTGTTATAATAGATATCGAAAGCATGCAAACACATACACAAAAAAGCCCCACAAGGACACATATATGTACAGATATGTAGATATACACATATGAACACGTGCACATACACTAATGCATAAAAACGTGCACACATGTATATACATGTATAAAAATGTATACAGGGTGCATTCCATAAGTGTCGAGGCTTTCAGGAGTGACACTTATTAATATCAAAAACATTCAAAGCTCTAATCTTTAAAGTATGACCCCTTGACACTCCAGCGACTTCTTGAAAGTCCCATAGAAGTTCATGAAAGTGAAGGCGTCCATGACCCTTGCCACAGCTCTTTCAGCTTCTCTAGTAATTTGAGAGTAACCGAACTTTCCAGGGTCCAAGGTCTGGACTGTAAGGAGGGTAAGCAACAGTTTTGGTGCCCAACTCTGTCAAGTAGTTGGTTGCCAGAATAGAATAGTGGGCTTGTGCATTGTCTTGATGCCGGTGCCACCCACCTGAATGGAAGAACACAGGCTTTTGCAGTGAAATTTCATCCTGAAATCTGTCAGAGCTTCCGTTAAGAAGACTTTGTTGACCCATTAGTCAGACAGAAAACTGTGGATGTAGATGATGCAATTACTGTCGGAAAACGGGATCATCATATGCTCCCTACTGGGCTTGATTTTCCTGGCTTTCTTTGGTCTGGAGAAGCCAGGATGTTTTCATTGAGAACACTGTGTCTTAATCTCTGGATCGTGACATTAGATTTAACCTTCGTCGGATGTTACTAGAAACTCAAGGACTCTATATTTGTAGGTAATGAGATCAACCATTTACCCGCTGACACCAACGCGCCTTTCCCTGTGTTCGTCATTGAACACCCTCGGAACAAATTTAGTATGAATCTTGCACATGTTGAAATCTTCATCAATAATTCTGTGTAAAGTTACCACACGAACTCTAACCTGCATAATAATTATCTTTATAGATACACGATAATCTTTACACGGAAAATTGTGAATTTTCTCTACCAACAGAGTTTCTCACGATCTTCTCCTTCCAGCATCTCTCATCGTATCTCATTTCCTCCCTACCCATTTTGAACCACTTGTGCCAGTGAAAATAGAAGCTAGGCTCATGCAAGTTGATGTGTAAGCTGTCTTAAGCATTTCAGTCGTTTCTGCAGCTCTTTCGCCCAGTTTAACACAAAAGTTTATTGTAGAGCGAACTTCCAAATTGTTTTCACGTCCTGACTGTATTCTGTGACGCTTTCAAAGTTAAAAACTAGAACATCTTATAAGATTGCATACGCCAAAATGGGGAAGCTACGTTTGGTTTGAAGACAACAATAAAGGAATGAATCAGCAAAGGGGTTCGGATGTCATACGAGTAAAAGCCAAGATCAGTTTTTAAAGGAATTCTCTGTCTAAAACTCAGACACCTATTTCAAACGAAACTCAGAGAAATACAGAAAAGGTAGTGACAGCTGAAAACAACAGAGCTTCAGAACCATGCTAAAGCTTTTATTCTGAAGAACTTAAATAAATACTTGTCTCAGACAGGACCAACACCCTGATACATCCACAACTTATCCTTGAATATTGACAGGGACAATTTTTGTCACTGTTGAATAGGAATTCTGCAAGATCTGAAGATCTCTTGAGAAATGTCCCACATTATTCCCAATAAGTATGTATGAATGGACAACCATATTTTTGTAAGTTTGAAAATATAATCAACATCGGGGAACTTGGATATTAAGTGGTTTGTTAACGTACAAATTCAGTTCTTGGGACAGTTTTCCCCTACCTATTCCTTTTCTTTCTTTTAGTCTAGAAAAAATCAGATGAAGTAGGATCTAGAAATGGACAACCTCCGCCAGGTTTAGGTGCCCAAAGTCCATCGTATATCTCGATTGCATCCCTAAGAATTTGCTATAAGGAGATGATACCCCATGATAAACAAACCGAAATATATCCTATTCAAAAATAACTTTTGATAAGTTAACAGTTTCGTCGCACACTGCGACCTTGTATTATGTATCTATTTTTGTTAGTATGCGTTTACGTAATCATTTACTAGGAACTGAAATTGCTCTTTTCTTGCTATAGTTACATGGTTGATGATTCTTCTACTACATGAATTACCTATTATACTTCTCTTTCCTTTGTTCGCAT
Source organism: Octopus sinensis (assembly GCF_006345805.1). Classification (NCBI taxonomy): domain Eukaryota; kingdom Metazoa; phylum Mollusca; class Cephalopoda; order Octopoda; family Octopodidae; genus Octopus; species Octopus sinensis. The sequence goes on along the minus strand of NC_043008.1, from coordinate 76,311,878 downwards.
CAATAAAGATTCATATTCATATACACACATCACCACACACATTTCTGAGTCAAGACTGATAGAATGTTTACTTTATTATTTTGCCTGGAATACGTTCCTTACCATTTAGTAATCACCAATTTGCAATCAACGGCTTTTAAAAAGGAATTGATTCGGCATTTTTTCAGAAAAGAAGAAATGTCACTTTATACTAGTAGAATTACTGATCTTCTCAATTATCGGTGATATTCCCGATCTATTTCATTATAACTAATTTTCTTAAATGATTAAAAGAGAAGGTGGCTAAAATTACATGATTGTATTGGTAAAAGATTTGCCATAAAACGTTAGCCATTACAAAATTCTATCATTTGCAGCGTTTTCTTAATTAGTTATAATATCAGCCATCAAACTGAATTAAGCTAAAATTGTATAATAATATAAAATGTATTAATGAAGATTTATCATTGAATTATTTAATCTGACAATTATATCAGCACTTATCAAATGAAAATGAAATAAATTCGGAAGTTTTCTTCCATTCATTCCCGGCATGTATTTGATATTTGTGTTTATTTAAGGACATCTGTCATCGTTTAAAGCGTTAACATCATTTTCGTTGATGCTGTAATGAAAATTGATTAAGATGACGGCCAACCTATAAATGATATACTCGTCGATGATATCTTTGGGATTAATTATAATTATATTTGGTTTTCTTTAGGATAACGAAGCATGATTAATATAAAAATTTGTACCATTAATTATCGATCGTTTAGATGTGATAAAATGTAGTACAAACATTCTAGTAGCCTACACAAGTGATCTCCAATAATCATATGATATTAAGAAGTCCTACTTTTAAAAAGCTGATGCCACCAACTTGTCATTATGTCATATAATTTTAGCCATAAAAGTATTTCTTATTTAGAAATAAGTTTTGACTACGAGTTCAGACTGACAGTTTAGAAATCAACTTTAAAACAAGATGGCTCTTGAGTTTGTCGTCAAAATCTCATCGTTAATTCAACAGGAAGTTCATTTTGTATCAGACAAAGCGTTCTGTATCAAGGAATCATTATTTAAAAAGAAAAATTATAAGTGATCTGAAGAGAATGAAATTTAAAGGGTTATATTTTAAATTTACGTCCTGACGTTTGTTGGATGACTTACGAAATGCATTATATTCAATGAATTAATCGTGTAGTTGCGAGTAATTTTAATGCTTATTTAATTTTATATCTGTCTAGATCAGATTATCTCCAGCTAGAATGTTGACCCTGATAATAAGAACGAAATTATACACTAGAAATAACAACTAATACTTTAAATATATTGAAAAAGAATACTAAATATAAGGAAGGAGGGTGGAAAAGAATGTGAGAGATAAATAAACTGAGATGAAGGACAGGGAGAGAGAGGGGTGGAGAGAAAGAGAGAGTGAGAAAGATAGAGAATCAAGCAGTAAATTTACAGTGTTATGAGTTTAGAGTAACAACAGAAAATGATCATTTCTGTCAAACGTAACTAGATACCGTCTATTCGAAACAGTAGTAGGTGGGTCTGATTTATGCAAGTACTCAAAATGTAATGCTCAGAAAGCCACCACCTTGGGTTCCTCCATTGAGAGCGCTCCATCAAGGTCTAAGACACCAGAACATCGAGTGGGTGTCCCTCCTTCAAGCAAAGTGATTCCTTTGTAAGCAGTACATGAATCAGAATTGTGAAGCCAACTTACGACCTTCCGACAAATTCCTAGAACCTGCTTTTCTTTATTAGATCAGTGTACTCTGCCTATCCCACCCCATATTTCAGATCCGGAAACAAATCACCAAAGGATCCACCCAATCTCACCCTGCATTCCACTAATAGGAGTTTCTCTTTGGAAAGGAAACGTTTCATGGCCTTTTTTGAAAAGTAATTACACCCACTAGCAATCAACAGCTAGGTATCGCTGTGGGCACTTTCCCACAGGTTCAGTCGAGGGACGGGCCTATGTAGCACAGACCCATGCTGCCACGAATAAGTCTTGCTTACACCATTGTCTTTGATTCTCTTGACACTTGGCCTGAGCCGTCACAATTTCAACTCAGCCACAAAAGAAGCCTATGTTTAGTACCCATGATGCCAGCACTCTAAAGACCCTGCAATTCTGTAGGGTGTTTCATTGGTCATCTACAAGGACGTGACCGATCTCCTTTGCCATAAGACCAGTGCTGGAATACAAAGTACAGCGATGCAGGTCAGGACGTTTTCACCAGAAACCAGCAATGCGATATCTGTTGCTTTGGTGAAGTCCAGAAGCATCACTCCACTTTCGCTTCAAGCGCAGCTCCCAAAAGAACGGAAAACGATCTCATATCCCGTTCTGTCAACCCCAGGCGATACAGTTTTTAATTAATTGACCATGTAATCGATCCTTCCTGATATATTACCTACCACCACTACCACCACCACCACCACCACCACCACCAATCATCAACTTCCTTGGGAGTGTTCTCTCTATTTAGCATACAAAGCTCTTGTTAATGCAGTGCTACGGGTTGTTGGCAATAGCATAATTTTGTGTCGCCTTTCTGAGGTCTCAACTATGATATTATGGGGTCAAGGTTTCGTCTTGGTTTTAGCTCCTTTGCTCACTACATATATTTAACATGGTCATGATATTTACGATCATGTCATATTTATAACAAAAAATCTTTTGATTGCTCGGAAATTCTAATCACCCAAAAGTAAAGATATTTGTACCTAATAAAATTATGTAAAGGGTAACACTATGATTCCTGAATTCCTGGTAATAAAACAGTAAAGGCAGACAGATAAGAAAGACATGTTTCTGTATCACTTGCATATTATACAGCATCATTTAAAAAAAATTTTTTCATCCCGAGAATTTTTGCGACCCCAGGTATTCAATATGAAATAAAACATACAAATAAATACATAAATCATTAGATTTTCTGTTGAACAATATACATATAAAAAATTAGTTATGTTATTTGTTAAATAATACATACACTGAAATTCAAGTGTTTTTATTGACTTTAATCCATAGTTTGAGAAGCGCTGTTATACAGCTACACTTTGCTTGCCATTAGGATGATGGAGATACATATACATACACTACAAGCAACACTACATATTATGCGGTCAATACAGTCAATACAGTAGGAAAAGATAAAGTAAACACTGCGTTTTACGGAATAGATGTTCGCAATAAAAATAAGAGAAATAAAATAATAACAATTGTTTCAAATATTTGGGACAAGGCCAGCAATTTTGTGAGGAAACGCTAGCTTATTACATCGACCCTAGTGCTGAACTGGTACCTATTTCATCGACCTCGAAAGAATGATAGGAAAGTTCGACCTCGGTGAATTTACACTCAGAACTTGAAGACGGACGATGCTGCTAAGCATTTTGCCCGGTGTGCTAACGATTCTGCCAGCTCCCCACCGTACCATGCATTAAATATTAAATGATACAAGACGTAAACACTTCAAAGTTTTGCCCCCATTAATAATATGGCCGAACAAAGCTAGTTATCTTTCTTACTACTTCAAATGTAGAGAGATGTCTACTGCATACGATACTAGAAAGAATGGGAACCTATACCTGTCACAAATGCGACACGAATCTACTATTTTGATAAGAAAATATTACACATTTACAAATAGGCCTAACTGATGTGTTTCGTTAGTCTAATACTACTATTTTCTTTCTCCCCCTATCTTTCTATTTTTCTGTCTGTCTGTCTGTCTCTCTCTTCTTTCCTCTCCTTCCCTGTCTGCTTTTCCCAGTTGATACTTTGCTTCTACCTGTCCTTGCTTAAATTTCGGCTCTATAGCTCTGTCTTTCTTTATCTTTATCTATCTGTCTATCTATATGTCTGTATGTTTGTCTGTCCATCTATATATCTGTCTATCTATCTATCTATCTATCTATCTATCTATCTATCTATCTATCTATCTATCTATCTATCTATCTAGCTATCTATCTATCTGTCTGTCTGTCTGTCTGTCTGTCTGTCTGTCTGTCTGTCTATCTATCTATCTATCTATCTATCCATCTATCTATCCATTCACCTATCAGTGTATATATCAGCACACAGTCTAATCTGCCTATCGATCTACATGTTTAGTAAATGTATATCTATTTGTATGTTTTCTATTACATTGCAAAGGATATTTGTTGAATAAACTCAGAATTGTTTTCTTTCCGTATTCGTCTTTCGCGATGAATCTGATACAGGCACCAGCAGAAAACCAAAAAGGAATAACAATCCTAGACAAGCGAGAAGAGGAATATAAGTCAGCGCTGATTGTATGTTCTTTGATGAATATACCATTATGGTGCCGTCGTTTGTTTAAGCAAAGCACGGAAAGTAATTATTTTCCACTTCAGGCATTGTTAGTCATCTCTTGTACTGACACAACAAAGTGTGCTTCAAAAAGATGTATTTCGAGATTGCATCAACCAGCTAATGCTATCCGGATTTTTAGAAAGCTAATGACCGCAGGGTAAAAAATATCGATTATGTAGTCTCTTCATAATTTCAGAGTGTATGCACAGGTATTCATCTGCAAATGACAGAACTAACAGTTATTAAAGAGATAATATCTTACGTTCCAGAAAAATAGCAATAACGACCAGTGAGAGATAAGTTACAAACATGTAATAAACAGTAAATAATCTGTGAAAATGGAAGAGCCATCACTTGTGTTCTTTGATTTACCTCTCCAAGTATCAAAGGCTATGATAGGGAATAAATAATACAGTAGAAAATGGGAAATAGCGTTTGTTAATAATATAATTCGTTGGCGAAAGCGCGAAGCAATCGACTGGGCAGTGTTTCAACGTCAGCGTTATAGACACGAGTTCCTATCTCTGCAGAAGTAACATTATTTACGTGGTTATAACACTACGAATACATATGGCCCGAATATTTGGTAAAATCATATGTGAGAAGAAACAAAGAAATTTTGAGAATGTGACCCTTGTATGAGGTAAATTAATAATTCATTGTTAATCTAATCTCACAGAAAATTAGCTCTCTATTAGATCTGATTGGAAACATAGATTTGAAATAAGGTCTAAGAAGATATAGGGCAAGTTGCAAGTTACTGTTGATGATTTTGTCTTGAAGCACCATCTAACACTGTAAACATCATGTGGAATTGAGAAGAGTCACATATAGATGAGTAGGAGAAATGATCTGGCCCGATGATGAATATTCTTTAATAATTTCACATGGCAGAATCGTTAGCACGCCGGGCGAAATGCTTTGCGGTATTTCGTCCGCCGCTGCGTTCTGAGTTCAAATTCCGCCGAGGTCGACTTTGCCTTTCATCCTTTCGGGGTCGATAAATTAAGTACCAGTTACGCACTGGGGTCGTTGTAATCGACTTAATTCGTTTGTCCCCTCTATGTTTAGCCCCTTGTGGGTAATAAGAAAACAAATAATTTCACATGGGCACGAAGTCAGGCATTTAGATCAGGAAATTATATCGACACTAGTATTTAAGTGGTATCTTATTTTAACGACCCAGGAATATGAACGACAGGATCGCCCACTGCGGGACCTGACTCAGAGCTAAAAACATGTTAGTTAATACCATATTTTTTTTTGTCAGACGCTGTAACGATTATAACCATCTACTAATTATTGATGGTAAGTTGAATAAAATAAGTTTTTACGTTCAGAGACCAAGTAGGCTATTAACATTAAACTTGAGACTATCAATTTAGGAACATATCTTTAAAAACCTTAGGGTTTTTTTACCACCTCAGTTCAATATGGAGACATGAATGAACATCACATAAACACTCAAATCAATACTAATAACATGGTCTCCGTTATTCTTAAAATGGCGAAACTTATTCAGACTTCTACAGACTTTATATACTTCGTATACTAACTATCTGTGATTTGAATACACCTTCAACATATAAAAATGTTTATTCTTTCTAAATCAAGGTAAATTGGCATTAGAAATTTTGATACAGATATAAAATTTTGATTTCTCTTTCTAATCACAAGCAACTTGCATGAGTCCGCACTTCTTCAATAAATATATTTAAATGCAATTAGTTTTATTGGAAATCTTAATCCATTAAACAAGATCATCGTATTACTCTCAGCATATTCAATATTATGCGTTCACGAGAGACGTAAATATATTTTCCTCTAATTTGTGTTTCATTCCTATTCGAATTTTAATCTCCTCAGTATATATCTCAGGTAACGAAATCCCTATTTGTCTCAAAAGCTGTTTCAACTTCTGATATCAGATAAAGGAATGAATTATTTGTTTGCGAAGCTTACGTTTGACATGTTTTACCTATACAATAGTAAAAGAAATCTGAATTATCACTGATGTTATGTAAAGATGCGCTTTCTCGTTCCAGGTTCCTCACAAAATTGCCAAAGAAATATAAATGGAAGCTGCTCATTTATTAAGAGGCAATAAATTTCTTTCAATATTAAGTATATGTTTCACGCCTTGTGCCTATAAGAGAAAGTAATATCAAATTTACATTTAGGCGACGAGCTGGTGGAATCGTTAGCATACGGGGCAAAACACATAGCGACATTTCGTCGGTCTCTACATTGTGGGTTCAAATGCTACCGGGGTCGACTTTACCTTTCATCCTTTCACGGTCGATAAGATAAATACCAGTTGAAAACTGGGTCGATCTAATCGTCTTACATCTCTCCCGAAATTGCTGCCTTTGAGCCAACATATGAAGCTAATATTAAATATATGTTTTCAATGCTGACAGAATCATTAGCAGGCTGGGCAAAATGCTTAGCGGCATTTCATCCATCTTTAATCCTAAGATCAAATTCCGCTGAGATTGACTTTGTTCTTATACCTCTTCAGGGACGATAAAATAAGTACCAGTTAATCACTGGGGTTGATGCAGCCGACTAGCTCCCTTCCTCTATTTGTCTGGCATTGTGACAAAATTTGAAACCAATATTAAGTATGTTTAAATCAGAACTTCATTTATTCTCGCAACTGAAAATTAACCATTCTTTGGTATGGATATCTGTACATTGGGATGACTGTCTACACACATGGCAGCAAATATATGAAGGATTCTTTAGATACCATAAACGAGCAAGTCCATAGCTATTTTGTATTATACTCTGCTTTTTCCGAAACGTCATTGTGTCGAAGCGTTCACAGTTAGAGATCAAAACTACATTTTTTTACAGCGATATTAAACTCAACAGAATTAGAATTCTTTTCTAGGAAATGAAGACTGAACGGTAAATATATATTTTACTCACTAATCTGACTATATCGAAAGTAAATGAAAAGGAGATATCTCATTATATCTCATTACATCTTCTTACCTAGAAAATCAAGCAACACTGATACAACGCTCCCGCCATTTCTTTGTCATAACTACAAAATTATCTTTTGCATTACTCAATTTCAATTTACCAGAATACTTCTCGTTTCTAAAGCTTTGCATCCAGTATTATGAAGTCACATAACTCTGTAGTTTTGAAAGATATTAAATAACACTGTAGATTGGTAAATATTATATGACTGTGTATTATTGTTTGGCCAACCAGCTTTAGAGAAATTTGATTTCTCATATAATGAAACTTCTATAGGATTTTGTTCAAAATGTGTCTATTCCATTACCAATATATGTATGTATATATATAATGTTTGTCAGAGTTCCTTTTCTAGTGTTTATACGAAGTATATGAAACCCAGGCTCACCTAACAAATGCTTCCTTTGGCAAAAAAATCAGATAAATTAATCGCAGAACTAAAACGTTTATTATGAACTGAAAGTGTAGCATAAAGAAATCACCATTATCTTGATGTGACAAATAAATACCTCTACATACAGTTGAAATTTGATAAAACGGTCACTACTGTTTGTGTAACATATCTACTCTCTTAGGCATGCCAAAGTGATGTTAATACTATCTCGATTGTTTTATCAATTTAGAATTCTGCTTGCGAATTCTAAACTGCGATCTTGTTAAACAAACTAGTTATTGTCACTAGAGTTGGTATAATTTACTTTAGGACCGAAGTTTTGTAAACTGAAAGTTGGTTATGTACTCATTCTGAAACACAGAAATCTACATACAATCCTTCCACCCTACAACATCAGTCCACCGGAATTTCCTACTCAAAGTTTCTGCAGTCGTCGATGAAAAGCTATTCAATGCTTATTTAATATGTCGTTTCTTCTAATCTCAGATTGGTGAAGCGATTGACGAAACCATACCCACCTATACTACTAAGTATATCTATCACGCTCCCTACACATAAAATTGAAGCCATAAACAGAAGACTTCAGAAATATTGAACTTCAAACGAAGCTTAACTATTGTATGCATAACTATAATCAGTATCTATGTAACATAATTTATGATAAAGTATATTCTTTTTTTAGTAATATCGTGATTGTATCCGTCGGGAGAAAGGTAAATGATAGAAATAGCAAACTCCTAGTCGAAGAACAGACAAAAACAGTATTTAAGATATGGTCATGCGTCTGATTAAATAATTTTTTCAGGAGGTCATCTAGATTTTGGTTTCGCTTATATTTGTCTAATCTGTATTATCTATTATATGGAACTTCAATATACCATTAGATGATAAAACCTACGTCGTTATTTTCACAAAATTACAGCCTGTAAAAGTCTATATAAAAACATACGAAATTAATGACTGAAGTAATGTGAGAAGTATTGTATAATTAAGTATTGTGTTTTCTTTAGCGTAAGAAAAGGTATTTCATTTATGTTCTGTATTATAGGTTTTGTATTTGAGACTGAACTTCATAGTTGATGTAATTTCACTGTATTTTTCAGATGAATAGCAGTTTCTTCGTTATCTGCAACAAATATACGCTTAGAAAATAAAAGGACGCAATTGTTTCTGTTCTACTATATTATTTTCTTTACACTATTGAAATATCTCAATAATTAGGCTATACGTGATAAAGTAGGAGTTGAGATTTCAAATAGATATAAAGCTGAAGTGTTAGGAATAGTGAGTATTTTTGGTTATTGTATAGTGTTTCAGCTGATATTGAATTGATGACTCGAATGGAATCGATATTCAAGCAAGAAAATGCATAACAGTTATTTTTTACCGAAGGCCGTTTCAACTCTAATGCTATAAAATGTGATAGACATTAGTAGATGCATATATAAATAAAACTACATACATTTAGTATCATCATACCAAATGCAATAATACTTTCAAGTGCAAATGAGACTTCTTGTATTGGTTGCAAAGATACTATTCATGTTAAGAGTTATTGATTGTGAAGATTGTGATAATCTGTTTCAAACAACAAAATCTTAGTCACGGACTAAGCACAATATGTCTTAAAATGGAGAAACTGTAAACATCTATAGGTGCAGGAGTGCTTTTGTGGTAAGAAGCTTGCTTCCCAACCATATCCTTCCGGATTTAGTCCCGCTCTGTGGCATCTTAGACGAGTATGTTTTTTTACAGTAGCCTAGGGCCGACCAAAGCTGGTGACTGGATTTGGTAGACGGAAACTGAAAGAAGCTCGTCGTTTATATACATCGTTGTTATTATGCAAAAGTGTCGTAAGTTCATAACGTTGCTTTTTCAGAAAACGAAAATATAGTTTCTGCTCAACAATAATACTTTGTTGGGTGCATAAAATCGTAACTTCATGCATGTATGATATTTTCAGTCAGAAATATCTTTGCAAAACTGTTGTGTGTGGAACTTATTACACTTTTGAAAAATGCTAACTCGTTGTACTACACTTTGACAATTTTTATCTGAAGCAGCTGGAGATACGATAGTTTTCCCAAAAGAACCGGCTAATGCAAGCAAAATTAAATACTGAAAGAAAAAAGACGCATTTGGCCAAAATTGGACATACGACCATTTAACATAATAGCCACGACATATATATATATATATATATATATATATATAATATATATATATATATATATATATATATATATATATATATATATATGTATATATATATATTTATATATATATATAATAAATGAAAGAATGGAGTCGAACGACGATTTAACAAAATTCCTTTATTCTCGACATATGTTTCGAAGACTGCATATTCTTAATTCCGAAGGAATAAAGGGTGCATTATGCTGCCTTCACATCAGGAAAGACAAGGAACTTATGTCAGCACCATGACGAACAAAAACGTTTAGATGACTACCCACACGGTGTCCATAGTGATAATGAGTGTTTCTTTAAAATATTCCGTTATAAGCAGTGACGTCAAAATCGGTTGGATGGAGAAGATTCTAAAAAGTTCAAGAGTTCAAAAATGGTTGGAAGGGGAAAGTTCTAAGAATAGGAAGGTGACAGAGTGCAAGTCGTATGTATGGGGATGCGTTGTTGTTTGCTTTTGCTAATGAGATTGAGTGCCTATGTGTGTGTATGTATATAACTGTATTCGTGTCTATGTGTGTGTGTGTGTGTGTGCGTCATTGTGTTTGTGGGGAGATAAATGCCAAATGCATCTAGTGGTGAAGTGACAGGTTTGTGTCTGTGTGTTTGATTGTGCTTATGATACAGAGAGGGAGAGAGAGAGGGGGAGAGGTAGAGAGACAAAGGTAAAACATACCCCAACGAATTTGGTAGTAGCCCTACATGTAACGGAGTATAAAAAATATATGCTTCTCAGGATAAGAAAACTAATAACAATAGAAATAGTGAGAATAATGATTTCAGCTCTAACAACGTCGGCACCACTATACTTAAGAAAAATAATTTACGGACCAGGGGAGGCAATCGACAACCAACCCCAATTTTCCAGCACAGAAATAAATATTCCCTTTAATGTAACTGAACAATTCTTAGTCCACAAAGAACTATATCTGGTTTGTCATACCTTTCGGAAAACAAATCAAGTCAAACCTTCCTTTGCAGTTCCGTGAAGCCGTAGCTAGGAACTTTCCCAGGAATTCTAGGTATTACTCTACTATCAATTCGCATAAGGTAAGGATTGCATTCTCTAACACTAGAAATCTATCGCAAATTATTGCCTCCCATAACAAGCTGCTAAATAAGGATTCTTCACCCGGGAGTTACGACACTATTCTTACCAATTCCAACCAAACATACAATAATAATAATAGAAATAGTATTGATAATAGCAACATTAATAACAACGTTGGCATTAACAATGGTAATATTAATAATAATATTAGTCGGATTATTAACAGTGGTAGTGTTAGTGGTAACAACGACAGCATTTCTAATAACAGTGGTAGTATTGATGATAACAACGGCAGCATTTCTATAGTCAGGGATATTGCCGGCGATAGTACAATTAATAATAATAACAATAATATGAATAGTATAGTGGTCAGTGCTAGCAATGATATTAACACCAATCATAACAATAAAAACTCCGTCTTAGTCTCGGAGGTAAACCCTAACAGATTAAAGTTCTTGTCCAGTAATTCCAAAATTAGAAATTCCATTTACCAGTGTAAAATTTCTTCCGGTACCGGTGTCTTCTTCTATATTGGGGCGACTACTTCTAAATTATCCCAGAGGATTTCCAATCATTATTCAACTTTCCGAGATAAGAGAAAACAACAAAGTACAGGACTAAGTAAATTAGTTTGGCGTCTTAAGGACAGCAATATAACTTTCAAGCTGGAATGGTCCATATTGTCTGTATCCTTTCCTTTTGATAAGGGCAGAAAATCTTGTGGCGTCTGTAATTCCGAGCTTTTCTATATACTTTTCGCCAAATTCCCTTTGGTAAACACAATGGTAGAAAAATCCTATAGGTGCGTGCACTGGCAGAAACACACCTTCCACTCATATGAATGATGATTAATATAGATAACCTCCTTGAATTTAATAATTTGGTTCCACTTCTACAACACCACCATAGACAAATTTTTTTATACTCCGTTACATGTAGGCTACTACCAAATTCGTTGGGGTATGTTTTACCTTTGTCTCTCTACCTCTCTCTCTCTCCCTCTCTCTATCATAAGCACAATCAAACACACAAACACAAACCTGTCACTTCACCACTAGATGTATTTGGCATTTATCTCCCCACATACACAATCACGCTCACACACACACACACTTAGACACGAATACAGTTATATACATACACACATATAGGCACATCCCCATACATACGACTTGCACTCTGTCACCTTCCTATTCTTAGAACTTTCCCCTTCCAACCATTTTTGAACTCTTGAACTTTTTAGAATCTTCTCCATCCAACCAATTTTGACGTCACTGCTTATAACGGAATATTTTAAAGAAACACTCATTATCACTATGGACTCCGTGTGGGCAGTCATCTAAACGTTTTTGTTCGTCATGGTGCTGACATAAGTTCCTTGTCTTTCCTGATGTGAAGGCGGCATAATGCACCCTTTATTCCTTCGGAATTAAGAATATGCAGTCTTCGAAACATATGTCGAGAATAAAGGAATTTTGATAAATCGTCATTCGACTCCATTCTTTCATTTATTTATAGTAAAAAAAACACACAAATTTCCACACGTAAGCACGTGATTTCTGCCCTTGGCATGTAGCTTCAACCGTGTTTTCTGACGTGAATTTGCTTGAAATTTGCTTGAAATTGTCGTATACGTTACGTCTAATCCAGAAGCAAGCTTTCGAACAGTTGTGCGTAGATTGGCTTCGACTAAGGCTCTTAGTTGATCGTTTTCAACATCCGATGGCCGACCACTACGCTTATCCTCTTCAAGACTCTCGTCACCGCTACGAAATTTCTTGAACCACCGTTGTGCTGTACATTCAGTAGTGGTTCCTGGACGAAACGCATCGTTGATATCGCAAGCTGTTTCAGCAGCTTTTCGGCCTAGCTTGAACTGGAATATTGTTCGAATTTGCTTTTTGTCCATGCTGTATTCAACGTTCCGTAAAAGTGGCGTAATTATTCAAAAAGAAAAAGAGTAACACGATTAGATAGAGCCAAAAACGGGATTTAAACTGATATATAAAGTCAAAGTAATTTAGCGGAAATTAATTTGAAAACACTTAATTTAAAACCAAAATTTTAAATTCTGCAAGAACTTTCTTGACAACCTAATACACTACACTATATCCCTCCATACACACACACACACACACACACACATAGACATACATCTGTGCGTGCATGCGTGTGTAAATGTGTGTGTATTTCGATAAAATGATCCGTTAATTTATTAGATTGATAAAAATATGTATTCTTATTTATCCCGAAATATTTAATATGTTTAAATTTTCAATGATTAATTTTGGCAAATTAGAATCCTTTATATACACATTGGTACGCTGATGAATTGAAAGATTCTACATGAATTTTAATTAGTTCATAAAGAAGGAATAATTTCTAAACTTAAGTTAATATCAAAATCAATATCAGAAACAATATTATAACTGGTATACAACTGAAGATGACAATGTGAAAATATTGTTCTTGAATTCATTTTCATATCTTTAATAGAAAAGTAATCAACGTAGAATTTAATTTATGTGGTTTATAGATGACTGCCAAACTATACAATAGAGAAACATGAACTTTAATTCTCCCTTTTGTTTTACTTGATATGTATGTGCACGCATATGTCAGTATGTATGTTGTTTTTGGGTATGGATCTGTATGCGAGCATGTATATGTGCATGTGTATGTGTGTATGCGAGTGTATGTGCGTGTGTACGTGTGTATGTCTGTGTGTGTGATACCACGAATTAAATTTTGAAGTAAGTGGCATATGAAAAATTTCACATATCATAATAGTGAAAGGAAATAATTGTTTTGTCGAAAGGAAGTATTTTCTTTATAATTTAATTTAACATTTTTGAAATTACATTCGTGTATAATATTTCATACGCTACATATAGACCACAAGTCGTAATCTGATCTTTGAAAAGTCGTATAATTTCTGTGAAATGGCGTCGAATACTATTTTATCAAATTTCTGATAGAAAAAGGGTCTTTCATGCAATTAGAAAAATACATTGGAATACTTACAAATAATGTTAGAGTCAGGCTGCAGTTTTATAAAGCAAACGGCATTTTGTACTTGTACCTTGTAAAGTTGTTCTCATAATCAAATATGTTGTCACTGGAACTTCACTGACACTTTCAACAAAACTTATATGTTAGCCGAAACGAACTTCATGTGTTGTCTATGCACACATATACGATATGTGTGCGTATGTGTGTGTGCATGTGTGTGTATGTGTGTGTGTCTGTGTGCGTGTGCGTATGAGTGTGTGTGTGTGTGTGTAGCAGAGTTTAAAGCCCCAGCTTTCGACTTTCCCAGAGGAAGGACACTGCATTGTCCAAAATTGTGATTTTCCACTCCTTCTGCAAGTTCTTTGTACTCTATCGATTTTCCTACATAATATAAATCATTCCACAGGTCAACAGCAACCACTTCAAGTACCTGTTTGGCCATATAAATGTGTGCATCTATATTCATATATGTGTGTATACATGTATATACATATATACATATATATGTGTGTGCGTATATATGTGTGTATATATATTTAGACATATGTATAAGTATATATATATATATATTATATATATATATATATATATATATATATATATATATATACACATTATGACAGGTAATGGTGTAAGTATGACCCAAAGGTGTCAGGTAATGCTGAGTAAGTGCTATGGATAGACCATAGTTAAGCTCCAGGTTCGGTAATTTTCCGAATAAGGAGTCCAACGTAGGTCATATATCAGCGTGTGTATATATAGAAAAATTTTTTTCAGAATGAGATAACAAAACCAAGGCCGTGAAGATTTTAGAACATTTATAAATAGAAGGTCTGACATCTGTTTCCAGGATATTTATAGTATATCCCATCATCGGAGACGGTGTTAGAGAAAGGTTAAGCAATACTTAATTCAGATAAGATAGGAAATAGAGAGTGAAGCAATGAAAATAAATGTGAGATATGCAGGGACATCGCATTTGTAGACTCATTATTTAGGCAGAATGGTATACACATAAGATTCCAATACCTTGTGAGTAAAATCCAATGGTATTTAAAAATTGGTCATTCCAAGTATAGAGTTTGTACACAGTGCTATTGAATCAAAGATTTTATTTAAAGAGACTTAAAGTAGGGAATGTATTTGTAAGGTCAAATCGAAAACAGGAAGAGACGAATAAAGAAAAGAGAGAAAAAAAAGGAAAAAAATGGAAGAGAGAAATAAAGAAATGAAAGAAAACAAGGAGAGAGATAATAAGGAGACATTTACCAGTTAGTGGTCAGACAAGATAAATTGAAAGATGGAATGGGGAGATGAGAGTAATGCATAGAGAAAGGTATTAGAATGGGGAGATGAAGGTGATAGCGAGAGAAAGGTATTAGAGTGGGGAAATGAGGGTGATATAGAGAGAAAGATAAAAGGAATGGGGGTGATAGAGAGAGAGGGAGTGAGTAAAGGAGTGTCATTTATGTAGTGATAGAGTCTAAGTGATAGGGCAGAGAGAGGGGCAGTAGTATGGAATGAAGATTTTGGAATATAGATTAGGTGGTTGGACAGGTCAGTGCTTACTAAGAGAAGAAAGTAGATATGTGAATACGTATACATATCTATATATTAGGCATGTATATATATATTTATACAGATGTTTATGTATATCAATATCTACATATTTAACTCGTAGTCATGTGTGTATGTACACATGCACACTCATATATACTTGTATCTGTATGTATTATCGCCCCTGTATACGCAAGTATACATACATTGCATACATACATTCACACATACACACATACATACATGCACACACACACATACATATACACACACATATGCATGCAAGCATATACACAGGAATATAATTAGATGGTTATGATATTCGAGTATGAGTGAGGAATTAGAAAGAGATTAAGAGTTAAAATGTAGATTTATAAGGTTACTGGGATTACCAAAGAGGTATTGTGGAAAGATACTGTATGGTCGTTTAGGCATTTGGATTTGTGGTAGAATTTGAATGTGTGAGAAAATCGATGGTTGCATATGCTCAGTGCCTCATTATGTTTATTTAGCAGTGCTGGAGTGCTGTGCTTTAATATGTGAAGTGCCTCCTTCAGGCAAGGTTTGCAGGTTGAACGTTGACCAAGGTAGGGAAGACCCGAGTCCAGTATGGACCATGATAGAGTATAGGGTATATTTGTATTTTTGAGATGATGTATGTGGTTGCCGAATGTAGATTTACTATGTTTATCGTATCTAAAATAATGGAGGTGAGCGTCATATCATTGCTTAAAATATTTGTTTGATCCTATGTACATGGCTGTAAGAGTTGTGTAATAGATTAAGGACAGTGCATTTGTAAAGTACATTATATCTTCTGCAATTCTTCTATTTCTGAACACAGTCCCCAAAATTCACCTAATTGTAATTGCCGTCCTGGGATCATCTGCCCGTTACAAACCCATTGCAGAAGATATAATGTAATTTACGAATGCACTGTCCTGAATCTATTACACAACTCTAAAGCACTGCTAAATAAACATGATGAGGCACTAAGCATATGCAACCACCACTTTTTTCACACATTCAAACTCTACCACAAATCCAAACGCCTAAACGACCATACAGTATATTTCAACAATACCCGTTAGATAATCCCAATAATTTTATAAATCTATATTTTAACTCTTAATACTTATCTAATTCCTCACTCATACTCGAATATCACAGCCATCTAATTATATTCGTGTGTATATGCGTGCATGTATATGTGCGTGTATATGTATGTAAGTGCATGTATGTATGTATATGTGTATGTGTGAATGTATGTATGTATGCAAGATATGTACACCTGCGTAAATAGGGGCGATAATACATAGAGATACACGTATATATGGGTGTGCATATGCACATATACATATGACTACGAGTTGTATATATAGATATTTATATGTATAAACATCTGTATATATATATATATATATATATATATATATATATATGTACTAAGTACTGATCTGTCCAACCCCCTAATCTATATTCCTAAATTCTTCTTTCCATACTTCTACCCCTCTCTCTGCCCCATCACGTAGACTCTATCATTACATAACTGACACTCCTTAACTTTTTATACCTCTGACTCTATCACCCCATCCCTCCGATCTTTTTACACTCTAATACCGTTCTCTTTCAATCACTCTCATCTCCTCATTCCTACTTTCAAATTATCTTGACTGTCTACTAACTGGTAAACTTTCCCTTATTATCTCCGTCCTTGGTTTTTCTTTTTTCTTTCTTTTCTTTATTCTTTTCTTCCTTTTTTCTCTTTTTTCTTCTATTTTTACTCTTTTCTTTATTTTCGATTTGATCTTACAAATACATTCCCTACTTTTAGGTCACTTTATACCATTCTGTCTAAATAATGGATCTACAAATGCAAAATCCCTGTATATCTCACATCTATTTTCATGCATCCACTTCACTCTCTATTTCGTATCATATCTAAATTAACTATTGCTTCACCATCTTCTCACACCGTATCCTGGAAACAGCTGTGAGATCTTCCATTTAAAAATGTCCTATAATCTTGTCAGCCTTGGTTTTTTATTTCATTCTGAAAATATTCCTATATATATATATATATATATATATATATATAATGTCTGTGTGTGTGTATGTATGTATGTATGTATGTATGTATGTATATATGCATGTATACACGCGCACACATAGTTGAAAAAGGAAGAGAATGACTTCACTGGCAGTTCTAGCCAATTTAATTTTTAATAATACAATTTTACAGTTTGGTTTCTAGAATTAATAAGTTCTTTATTAACTTCGGTGGAGTGATTTTTTGAAAGATTCCTTGTTAACTTTTCTGGAGATATTTCTCGCATTTGTCGGCAGCGATTGTCAAACTGATCTTAGGTTGTGTTGTGCCGTGTGATTCTACGTATAAAAGATTTGGGTCTGTATGAAATGGGGACAGGGCTTGTTCAGTGTGGGAATGAAAGTGTGTAGAGGAACAAGAGCTGAAAGAAAGCAGTAAATGATAAAAACAAGATAATGGATTGAGAGTGGAGTTGGGAGGTGGTTGGGTGTTTAAAGAGTTTTGTACGAATGGCTTGTAAAAGTGCCCTCTTGCTGGTTCCATTTGAATAGTTGACCTTTGGGGAAAACATAATCGTCAGATGTTTTACAAATTCTTTTCATATGCCTGAATCAAGTATCTTAATTTCATAAGGATAAACTTCAATAATTTTCTATGTAAAAGATGAGTTTAGGCGTGTCTGTGTGTGTGGGGGTGGTGTTAAGGAGGTTTAAGAGTCATATCTTTTGATAAAAAGGAGATGATAGCAGAGAGAAAAAATATGGTTAATTTTGGAATGTTTGCTGATAGAAATGTATTTTTTATATTGGCTTGCTAGCTCATATATTTACTTCCCTACATAGAAACTTAGAAAAATTACACACACACACACATATATATATATATATATATATATACACACACATGCATATATACATGCATACATACGTCTACATATACATACATATATATGCATGCGCACATACATATGAATACACATATATGCATATACACACATAGAAAAAGCAGCGGGACGTGCGTGAAAAACTCTTTGAATTATGGAAGTCTAATACAACTGAAGAGGAATTAAAATCTAAGAAAATCCTGGAGTCAAGAACACAATGGCTACAAGAATATAAAAAGAACATGGGAAAGGCCAACTAAAACCCAGAAAACAAACACATAAGAAGCTGTCAAATTTGGGACAATTCCAAAACGTAAGAAATGAAGAATTCTCAAGCAATAAACAAACTTCAACCAGAGATCGGAAAATCCCAAGCTTACAATTATACATAGACCAAACACCAAACACCAGAGCCAGATATAACTACCGTTAAAACCCCAAGAACAATTACAATAGACAAAATCGAAGATATATGAAGAACGAACGGAACAACAGAAGAACCAAATCCCCATATATCAACCATCAAACAAAACTGTACTGTTCAGAAAATTATCAACACGAAATGCCAGCGAACAGAATATTTCAGTACAATAGAAACACCCCTATCCAAAATAGGAATTATTCTTTAGGACAAGGTACCTACCATCAAATGAAAGAAAA
The DNA here is from genome assembly GCF_006345805.1 of Octopus sinensis. NCBI lineage: Eukaryota > Metazoa > Mollusca > Cephalopoda > Octopoda > Octopodidae > Octopus > Octopus sinensis. Next base: position 76,292,733 of record NC_043008.1, on the reverse strand, counting down.
CAAAAAAAAAACGACCCTTCAAATGACACGTGGCGAGGAAAACCCACAGACACCAAAAGTAATCAACTTATCGGCGAAGAAATTAGCATAACAGTAACTCAAATTGTTATAAAATAGACTGAAGTTCACACCTACCCCGAAAGCAGATCAAGCCGATCTCATAAGAGAAACAGAAGGTTTTTATCGAAAATTACGTCCAGGAGTATTCTTTGGAGAATACGAAGTCGAATCACTGGTGAAATACACAAAAGTCCTTCAAACCCCCGCTAAATATAGCCAGACACCTGGAAGAATACATAGCCTGCCTACGATATCGGCACAGTGAAATATTGCAGAGACGAAACACAAACCAAACATCCCTACAGACCAACTGATAGCACTATACAATCTAGAAAAAACTCCTCAATAATAAAATAAAACAAAAAAAAAATACTGACCAACACAGTGCAATCGTCATCATGGACAAAAGCCATTAAGACGACATGGTCCTAGAACAGTTGAATTTCGATGGTTTTACAGGAAAATCAACAAATGTGAAGAAAGAAATTCGATGATTCGACTAGGTAAACTGATGACAATGTACAAAAATAAACTCACGCTAAAGGAAATCAATTGCTTAACCAACTTCGAAGTGAAAACCAGCAATTTTTATAGATTACCGAAAGTTTACAAATCCAAAGAAATCCAAAACAACATAGAAGGCAAAAATAAATAGTATTCCGATGTACAAAAAGCGATAGATTTATAATTACGCCTAATTGTTGCTGGTCCAACCTGAAGAACACAAAGTCTAAGCAACTTATTAGACATCATTCTGAACCTACCATGTAAAAAAGTGCCAAGCTACATCAGATATGATATGGATTCCTGAACTATATCACCTCATAAGTACACCAAAACACAATCTTAGTCAGCTTTGACGTAACAAGCTTATATACTAACATTCCACTCGACTTAGGGATTGAAGCTGTTGAAGTCTGGATTACAGGATGCCCAGTTTCCATTTCAGAGAGATTTCCTAAAGAGTTTATTTTGGAAGCGCTCTAATTAATATTGGAGAAAAACCACATCTTCTTTGACAACGAACTGTATTTACATTTAAAAGGAATGGCCATGGCCACGGAAGTAGCCCCAGCATATGCAGCACTTGTTATGGGTTACCTAGAGGCAAAACTCTGTTACTAGCTGCAGGAAGCGTTCAGTCACGACTTCGCCGCCTACATTAATAACACTGGAAACGTTACCTAGACGATTACTTCATCTTGAAGACCAAGAAAACCTGCAAAGGTTTTACTCCATCATAAGCAGCAATACAATTTACACTGGATTATAGTAGTAAGGAACTACCTTTTCTGGATATCCTTATTTCTAAAGGAGGGAAATTATCGAAACAGACTTATTTTACAAACCAACAGACACACACTAGTACTTAAATTTCCGATCTGCACTGCTCTCATCTACAAAAAGGAACATTCCCTTTATCATAAAAAGATACATCTGCACAATGGTATAAAAACACACTACAGGAAAAAGATAATATGAACTAAAATGGCTCCTTAAAAGACAAGAATATCCGGTGAACTTCATTAATACGGCCATCTCTAAGATCCAGAATATTCCAGTGGCAACACTGAGAAAAACAAACCAACAAAATAAAAAGGAAAAACAGTCATTTCTTTTGTCGTCACTCACAACCCAAGTAACTGCAACACTGTGAAATTGAAAGCCGCCATACAATATCTCCCAATTCTCCAACAACCCTCCAGAATGAATTCACTCATAAAAGACTCAAATAATATATAGCAAGTACCAAGAACCCAACATAAAAAAAACTGCTCACCAAGGTGAAATTTACCTCTAACATTGAAACAATGCAAGTTAAGAAATCGAGGACTCTCGATGTAGAACTTGTGAATGCATTGAAGAGCGTAGACAAATTGTTAAAAATATTGTAATTTTCAAAGTTAAAGCAAACATTAATTGCAGAACAAAAAAAAAAAATTTACTGTGCAACTTGCCCACAATGTAAAGAATATTACATTGCTGAAACCGGAACGGCTCTATATGACAGATTTCGTGTACATAAACAACAAATTGGAGACATCCTTGCCTGTAACACGACTTGTGGTGAAAACTTTGCATCATTGCAGAAAGAGGAAATTCACAATCTTCCCCTTCTTTAAGTTATGGTCGGACAAGGAACATTTCATTCATTAGAATGTGCAAGCCACAACTAAATACACACACACACACACACACACACACACACACACACACACACACACACACACACACACAAATAGTATCCCACCACCCAATAACGGGATTATCCCTTTGCTTTAATAAAAGATGCATATGTCGAAACAGAAGTGGATGATACCCACACTTTCAATCTTTCGATCGTTGAAGAGACGAACAACCGTCGGAGATACACTACTATTTCACTAATCACCTTCCTCCACAATGTATATGTGAACTTAAATAATTGAGTATTGTAGGTACGTATACATGTGTGTGTACGTATGCATGTGTATGTAGGTATATATAAATATACAGGTGTCAAAACACGGGCCCCGCTGTACCCTACCTAATCTCTCCTTCCACGTGACCGGTGTCCAGCCATCCATCTTTCTTTCTTGCCCTTACAGCCGATCTTCAACACCTCTTATGCCCATCTCCTATGTTACTGCCTTTAGGCTTTCCCTTCATACATGCCAGCTCAATTTGATTTCTTCTCGATCGAAACACGTCTGTGGTTATTTTCTTGTTTGTTTTCGTAATTGTGTACCATGTTCTCCATGTCCTTTTGTGTACAATGTTCTCCGCTTTTTGTCTTTGTTGCCGTACACATTCGCTAGCTTTCTTACAAAGGAGTCTAATGATCTTAGGTTAGACCTTTTGGGGGCAACCAGATCAAACCGTCTGAAGTGAAACACCCCGAAACGGTTGTTACTTCTGGGACTCTGGAACTTGACTGAGGATGGAAGGCCATGAATGACCCGTCTTTTTTTCTTGTCCTTCTAATCGTTGTTTCTCTTGTCTGCCTTTGTATCGTCTATCTGTCGGAATGTTTTATTGTACTCTATTGCATTTTTGTTCCATTGATATATATATATATATATATATATATATATGTACGTATGTGTGTGTGTGTGTGTGTGTATAAATTCAAAATGGGACAAAAAGGCAAAACATCTGGACAGTTGGGTGATACAAAAATGAGACGACAAAACATCGATATAGACGATAAAAAGAAACCAAAGACGGTCATTCGAAATTTTCTTTCGTCAGTCAAGTACCAGATTATCTTCGCAATTTCGGCTGATTATACTCAAGATTGCTCTAATCTGGCCAGCTCCAATGAAAGACTAAGCTAAGAGCATTAGATTCCTTGGAAGAAAGCAGCGAATGTATACAAAAACGAGGCCGGAAAAAAACGGATAGTATGATACAAATACAATAAAATAATAACAGAACCTAACAATAGGTTGTGTTGTGTCTGGGGAGAGCCATTTTCTTTTTGTGCCTTATAATTTAACCCAATCATCGTCAAAATTTCCACTTATTTTTATTTTCCTCAAATTTTTGTTGCGTCTTGTTCCGAAATTTAGATCTTAATGTTTTTTAAAATCTAATAAGGAAATAATATAACCTACTATTTTTATTTAATCAACAATAGTTATTAAAAAATGTTTTAACATAAACAAATTGAATAAAGTTGAATAAAATTGTTTTTAAATTTCTATAATTATTACATAAATTCTATATATCTAATAAAATTATTAAGTTGTATACCTAATCCACAATAAGTCTTAAAGGATTGGTAATTTCCATATCTATTTCTGCAGGAATTCTACTCCACCTAATTCTTTTTTTTCAATATTATGAATATTACCTTTAAGTAGCCTAAATTATTATACTCCATAAAACTACACTTCATTCTTAATACTAAATTTAAATGTTTCTAATTTTAGAAACTTACATCTTGGTTGCCTCCCTTCCATTATATGTTTAAGATTTTGATATGTGTGCCAATTAATACCTTATTTACTAGGAATATTATCATAAAGCTTCTTCTAATTCTCCTTAATGAATATTCAAAACCTGATAAAGAATAGATAATACTATCTAGGTTATTTGGTTTCTATCTCTCTAAAACAACCCCACCCTCATGATCTTTGTATGTATTAGAAAGCTTTATAAATAAATTATAAATAAAGAAGAAGATAATATTTTCTAAGTTCCAATTAATAAATATAAATTATCATATATGGAATAATAATAACTTTTTCTTAAATCTATAATAGAACCCAAAATTTTATATAAGTCTTATTAATAATATAACTTTTATGCAATAGATTGACCATTTCTTTACCCGATATTAGACACTAGTCATTTATGACAAATCCCATGATAAGTAAATATTAATTATAATCTAGAAATTATAAAATTATAAGAGATTTTCTTATAACAGCTTACCTCACTTATTAATATAAATAAGCTAGGTATATTCTATAATAAGTTTTTAGAACACACATCTATTCTACCCTTTATCTATAATATTCTACAATAATTCATATTTATTTTTCAATATACTCATTTAAATTCCCTTACTTTTATTTTACAACATTTTACCTTATTTATTTGCTCACTGTATCCTTTTATTGATAATACATTTCTATTGGGTTCACACTCAACCTATACAGAACCATACTGATATATTTCACTATCTATTTTATAATACAAGAGATATATTCTAAGATTATTAGCATATAGAAAATATATGAAATTTTTAGCACATTCCTTTAATTTAACTCATTAATACCAAAAAATTACTATTCATCAATTAAATATAAATATATATAAAATTAGTATAGAAACTTATATAAATATGAAATTATTTCTATATTCTCCATCCCTATATTTTGTAAAATACCGAAATTTTTCTGATTCTTTGAAAAAGAATATAGAGCCAAGGTGCAGATAGAAGGCTCACGCGAATATAAGACTTATACAGGGGCTTCTGAAAATTCTTTTAAAATTCGATTTTATTCGCATAAAAATTCCTTTAGATACCCCGAAAATAGGACGAAGACCAGCCTGGCCAAATATGTCTGGGAATTAAAAGAAAAAGAAGCCCGACCTTTCAACGTGTTATGGAGTATTTTTGAAAGAGCGGCATCATATAGGCACGGTACGCATAGGAGAAATGTCTAGTGCGACTTATGTCTGCAGGAAAAATATTTTATTTTATACCAAGACAATAATTCTTTAAATCAAAGAAGCGAAATCTTGAATGCATGCAGACATGCAGCTAAATTTAAAATTTCGACTATCAATATCCCATATGGATAGCGTATATCTTTGATTCTTGGACTAGTTTTTGGTCACACTGTTGGATTTGTTTCGTATTATGCATATTTTATTCCACATCGCAAAGTTTTTGCATATATTTCGATATATTTCTTAAGAAAAACCTTCGACTGTTATATTATTTTCTTGTTTAGGATTCTGCTTTTATTGTATTTTATTCATTTTATTGTATTTCACAAACTCACTTTACTCTTTTAATTTATATATAATTCGATATAGGGTGTTATATTTTTCATGTCTTTTATCTAAAAATTTTATTATTATGCACTCAGCAATTTAAAAAAAAATGTAAATTTATTTTGTGAACATTCGTTACGCATATTAAGACTTCTTTCTTCCTTTCTTTCGTTATTTTTTCTCTCGTTACTTGTATAGAGTCCTGTGACTTTACACCCCTCTCCCCTTCCCTTACTCACGTCTTTAGTTATCTGTTGCTTATAAGATCGTTACCTTTTCTTTTCTTTCCCCTCTCTGCGTTTTACTTCTAGTCTATATGTATACACCAAGTGATATTTGCATGCGAGCAAGATTGCGTATACATATGTATACGTGTATTTGTGTGTATATTTTCTTTTTGCATTTATGTCTATATATCTATGTGGTCTGTGTACATCTATCTGTGTATTTTGTTGTATATATGCATATTGATGGTTTAGTATGACTATATAGTGTGGTGAAATATTTTAATATATTTTAATTTTAATTTTTCTGTATTAATTGTATCAATCGAATTATATTTTCTATATAATTAATGATAATATGTATTTTGAATCCGCCCTTCGATTTAAGGTTTTTTTCTACTTTTTTATAATTTATATTGATTTCATTAATTTTGTTTATTTTGTTTATCGCTTATCTAATACCGTTATTTGAAAGGACCAATGAAACAATTCCATTTTTAAAGGTGTATCCTTTAGCTAGTTTTGATCAAATTGTTATTTCGGTTCTATTTTAACAAAACTGTCCGACGAACGGGAACGTGAAACTCCGAGCTTTTGTTATATTTCTGCTACTTTTAAATAAAGCATATTACTCTACATCTGGTATTTGAGTACTCTTCTTTCCACCTTGTTTCACCTTTATGTGCATACTCCGGTGTATATATATATATATATATATATATATATTATATATATATATATATATATATATATATATATATATATAGAGAGAGAGAGAGAGAGAGAGAGAGAGATAGATAGATAGATAGATAGATAGATAGATAGATAGATAGATAGATGATAGATAGATAGATAGATAGATAGATATGCATATATATATGTATGTATGTATATTTTTTGTATGATTATATGTTGGGAAGTAAGCTAGCATGATCTCCCCCAAGCCCCTCCCAAACCAATATAAAAAATACATTCCAAAAGTAATCTTATTTTTTCTCTCTGCTATCATCTCCTTTTTATCAAATGACATAATTCTTAAACCTCATTAACACCGCCCACACAAACAAAGGATTTGAAAAACATCTGACCATTATATTTTTCACCAAAGGTCAACTATTCAAATGGAACCAACAGGAGTGCACTTTCACAAAGCCTTCATAGAACACTCCTTAACCACGCCATCACCTTCCAACTCCACTCTCAATCAATTATCTTGCTTTTACCATTCACTATTTTCTTTCAGCTCTTGTTCATCAACACACTTTCACTCTCGCACATATTAACGAAACTTAACCCTACCCTAGCATTCAAATCTTTTATATATAGAATCACGCAGCACAATACAACATGAGAACAGTTTAATAATCCCCACCGACGAATGCGAGAATGTTCTGCAGAAAGGTTAACAAGGTATCTTTAAAATACCTCTCCACCAAAGTTAACAAAGAACTTACTAGATGTACAAGCCAAACTGTAAAATTATATCATTAAAAAATTTAATTTATTAGATCTACCAGTGAAGTCATTCTTTTCTTTTCCAAATATATCTAGCTGTACCAAGGATTTCGTACTTTTTCTAATACCCCCCCCACACACACACACACAGAGGCATAGATGATATATGATATGTAATTTTTTTCTTTTCGGAGTATCGTCAACGACGACAATTGACTTTATGAATCAAATTTCTCCAGATATATCAATCCCTTGTGAGCTGGTACTATTTGTCATCGGGGAGGGATAGACCTCTTAGTTTGAGTGTACCAATTATTAGATAGCCACCTCCCAACTGTGGGAACGGGACTTCATTTAAGATTCTGTCATCGCCTAGTATGTCAACGCGGCTTGTTTTACGGAGACCTGTCTGAGTTACTAGATGTCAATAGATGCTCTATGAAATAGACGCCAAATATTCATGATAGCTTTTAGATACCGCGTGACTAAGTTACTGAATCTTTTGACTTGTACATTGCCTATTGCCCATACTTCTGTGTCAAAGAGTAAAGTTTACATTTTACTTTCATTGAGATGTTACGGTTTTTCCATAGTGGCTCACATACATGCATATGTACATAAATACATACACACATTCACATATGCTACATGTAAACATCAAATGTCGAATCTGTGAGTCTTTCCAGTTTTCATAGCTGCATCCATAACAAATACGAATGCAGAATATTTCCTTAAATACAATGATATTTTATTGTCTTGTTTATATTTTGCGGAGAATGACGTATATAATATTATACTCCTCTTGCATAAAATATGTCACACGAATGTTTTAGGTATCGATTTCCTTTGACGTTATATCTCTTGTTGACCATAGTGCTGGGATATCTAGCAGATAGTTTAGTACTAAAAAATATTTAAAAAAATGAAAATAAAAAACAACAACAAATGTTATTTATAGTGAATAATGTCCGTTTCCAAATAATGACGATTATGAGGCTTTCATATATATATTAGTGTGGAACGAAGCGGGATTTAAGCGATACATCACAGTAGCTTTGAAACAGAGAAATGTGTCATGCTGTTACACGTCTTAGGTGGTATGTGGTGAAATAGTTATTGCGCTGTTATGTTCTATAAGGTGGGTATAGTGTTATCATGCGTAATACGTGAGTATCGTTGGGTGGTACATGCAAATATGGTGTTATGTGATATAAGTAGGTAGGTTGTTGATATCTTACCTACTTTGCATTTTTTTTGTCAGCTAGAGAAGACCAATACACTGGACCAACTTTTCTTCATGCATGCTGAAACTGGAGAGAGGAAAGGATGAAAGTAGGATTAAAAAGGATAGCAAGTTTTAATAGTTGCACAGAACCCAACAAAAATACTTGTCGTTCGATACGCTTTGTGAATCTTTCTAGTTCACCACCGTTGGTCAATTCTTATTTCCTCTAACCGTTAACATCATATTCGTCTGGGTTTTCCACTATATTAATCATTTCAGCCATTTTACCATTTACCCAATTTCCCCATTTTAAACTTGGATTCTTCAATTCAGATTTTTATTCATATTTCAAAAGAAATTCAAACTTTCCAGGGTTTGATATAAATTTTAAGACACCACAAATTTAGCGATGCCTCTTTCAGGAACCTTGGGAAATTGGAAACGTTTAGCTTTATAAAGCAAAATCAATAAGTAGTATTTACTAATGTATACATGCGGGCTACCAGCCCGGAACAGTTACGTAAGTTGCTTTGCAAAACAGTGATGGAAAGTAACCAACCTTTAGTTCAAAGCTTTCAGGTCTGAAGTCCTGCGTGCAAAACTTTTTATCAAATATTAAGCGATTTTTAAAAAAATTCTAAGCTTTCTAATCTTTGTAAGTGACACTGAAGACGACGAAGAAGGTGAAAGTACATTTAGCATACCATAGAGGTTACTGTGCCTTTGACTACGGAGTTCGTACCACTTTTTTTTTTCCTAAAGTGAGAATTTTTCTCAAAGGCCAACTGGAGTAAAAACGCCTTTACATGTTCAAATATGGCCCAAACACATTTGAACGTATCTAAAGGTTATATAGTATATCATGTATGTAGAATCCGATTTGCTATTGTTGAGTTTAGAGCTTGACCTAGATTATCATCATCCAGTCTGGTTTCAGTACAGCGGTTTGTTTACTACTTTGCAATCGTATAATTACTGCTTACAATACACTGAGTAAAATATAGAAGAAATTATCATAAGTTCAAGTTTATAGTATTTCTTTCCTCCGTGCGTTATCGCTGTTGTTTTCTGGAAGCCCAACATTTAATATTTTCCAAGTGAAGTTGGCTGCTTAACCACAACGGATATTTCCACTGAAACATGTAAATTGACTAATTAGTAACTATGCCATCTTTGTGTCGAGTGGTATGAGTGAAACTTGATCTAACGCTTGGTGGTGTACGGCGGTGCTCCAGCATGGCCGCAGTCAGATGACTGAAAGAAATATAAGAATAAAAGAATATATATAAATTAACACACACACATATATATATACATATACACACACGCATACATGCGTGCATACATAAATACATACATGCATATATACGTACATACAAATATTTACATATAAGTATAAATATGCATATATATATAAATGCATGCATGAATACAATTAAAGGAGTTTGGCTTAGCTCCAAATCGTGTCATGTTACAGCGTGTTTTCAATAAATAAGAGTCATCTGATAAAATCGAAACCAGAACTGGTACATTTAAATTGACGTAGGTGGAATTTGAACTTGGACGTTAGGAATATGACAGTTAATATCTATAGTATATCAGTTGCACATCTGCCAGTTATAGCCTTTCTATGGAAAGTTCGTCATTATTTAGCAAAATGCTTCAACTACGTAAATGTTTTGCAGTGACGTCAATTGGAATTGAAAACCTATCAGACTTGATTGTCTAGTAGCTGGCCTGAATCTTTATTGAGTCAATCATGATGGTTAATGAGAATCACATTTCAGAAAAGAGGAAACTATGTGGAGAGGATAGGGCATACAAAAAGGTATCATATTTTCATATTTATTGTCAGAATTTTAGCATGTTTTTGAAATAAATTCAATATTCCCATTCACATATCTATCTTCTACAAATACGCCTTTTATTATATATGTAGTATTATTATATATGACCGAATGCCAAATGACAGTTAATTCATTCAGCTTTTGTCAACTGATTTATGTCAGATAAAGTCAGAAATATTAACAGACTAATCCTCTTCCTACCTATTGAGATATAATTCCATTAACCATAGAATTAGTTTCAGGTCGTAATACATAGTTAAATTTAACTCTAATATCTTCAATACCAACAGGAGGTAAACGTTTATTTCACGATGTACAATTTTCATGACCATAGAATTACCAAAACGACTGATACCGATTTCAAACTTTGGCCTAAGGCCAGCAATATCGGGAGTGGGATTGAGTGAGTTACATCGACCCCAGTCCTCAATTGGTACTTATTTTAACGACCCTGAAAGGAGGAAGGGCAAACATAATTTTGACGACATTTGAATCCATAACGTGAAAACTGATTAAACATTTTGCCCAGCGTGCTAACTATTCTGCTAGCTCACCGCCTTGCTTCCTAGTAGAGTATTAACCAGTAATATGCATTGTCCATCCACACATTATATTCACTTTTCTTAATATAATGACCATCAATGTACTCTCATGAGTACTAAATAGCCCACCGAAAACCGGAATTAGCTGACTGCCAGGAAAACTTCTTAATTACAAGTCATACCCAATACACACGCATTATGTATGTGTATGTATGTATGTATACATAAACACACATATCTGTATCATAAGATTATAGGTGCATACAATTCGTACTCAGGCCGAATTCGTGCTTAATCACGAATGCATGCAGGAATTTAGTAGCTGCCTAAATGAGGGTTGGATATAGACAATGTATCGATCAATCAAGCTGATACCTATAGGATAAAATGATAGAGAGGCAACAAAATATATCGGGTCATATCATAAGATATATTTGTTGAGTATATATAGAGAAAGAAATGCTTAAGGAAGTATAAATCACAGATCAGTGAAAGTTGCACGAAGGGGTGTTCATAATAGTTGCGATGTACACTTATAGACACCCGGATGAAGCTGAAAATAAGTCCGTAGCACTGATGTATCATAGTTTTATAGGTAGAAGCGAGTCATCACATGGAAAATATTTAAACTAAAAAAGCGTTGTGCATATTATCCTAACAGCTGTTTCAAGAATATTTTCGTAATAGATACAATTCTCGTCAAGCTGTCTGCAACCAATATTTTAGTGGCAGTCTGTTCTATCTGCGGGAGAGTGCAGTGAAACTTTATGGGAAATAAATATATATGAGAAGTGAATATAGATGTGATGCAGGAAAATTTAATCAAAGATTATAGAAAGGTATAAACAAATAAACAAAGATGAAGAGAGGTAGATTAATTTAAGTCTGCAACTAAATGGAATATGTAGAAAGAAATGCCCTGTGCTTACACAGGTAGGAAAAGTATAACTGGGAAGTGGTGAAGTGGTGAAGAGGTGACGTGGGTTATTATTGGTTTGACCAAAGTATCAGGAGTTGGTAACATGTGATCAAGAGCCTAATGTTAAAAGTGGTGATGGTGGTGGTTGTGGTAGTATGGGAATAGGCTATTAAAATATAATACACATATTCACAATAGTTCTGTGTGTGGTAGATTTAGACAAATGCATACATGCACATATATATATGAACTCATGTACATATGTATATATGTGCATATATATATATATATATATATATATATATATATATATCATCATCATCATCATCCAAGTCAGGTATCGAACTATGTGATGCTTCGGTCATCACGATGTCTTGCCACCTTCCCCTGTCATCTACCCCATTGACAGCTGAGAATAAAGACAATCCTGTGGCTGTGATGCCTTTCAGCAAAGAAGTGGGTGGTCTGCTTCTTTTACGTCTGCCGTTCACCTTGCCAGTTATGATCGTTCGCTCCCGGCGCATGACGTGGACAAAGAACCGTAGCTTCCGCTTCATGTTTCACCGAAGCATCATCTCGTAACAGAGCTTTTCTAGTACCCAGTTATTCGTCCTTCTCTCCGTCCACGACACTCTAATGAGTCTGCGGTAACACCACATTTCAAAAGCGCTCACTCTTTTCTCATCTGCCTTTAACATTGTCCATGACTCACAGCCGTACATCGCAATAGAGAAAGCGTTAACCCGAAGTAGCCTTATTTTCGGCAGCATTGACACGCCACGACTCTTCCAGATGATCTCCATATCTTGTACCGCTTGCCTCGCTATCGCGAGCCTTCTCCGTATTTCTGGTGTACTTGATCCACTGGTGCTGATTGTGGATCCTAAGTAAACAAAATCATCCACTTCCTGAATCATCTCTTCGTCTAAGGTGAAGTGACCTTGGTCTGTCCTGTACTTATCCACCACCAAGATTCTTGTCTTCTTTACATTCAGGAATAGGTCACTTTGTGCCCTCATGTCTTTCACTTTGCGTATCATGGGCAGCAATTCCTCGTTGCTGTTACTTATGAGGGTTGTGTCATCGGCCCATCTCAGATTGCACAGCCTTTCTCCGCCAATCTGCACACCACCGTCGTAGTTCTACTTCACAGCTCTTATGATGTTTTCTGCATAGATGTTTCTCTCTCTCTCTTTCTCTCTCTCTCTCTCTCTCTCTATATATATATATATATATATATATATATATAGAGAGAGAGAGAGAGAGAGAGAAACACCGGTCAAAATCAGTTTAAGACCGATGATGACATTCCATCCCTTCATTAATATATTTTAAGCAAAACTGCATAAAACTATTTTACTTTTTACAGTTTATGTAGATATTTTTTCCCTTTCGAATATGATACATGTTATATATCTTTCTACAATTCGAATAATTTTAATGTGCGATTACTTCAAATGATTAGAAGTTATCGGCAAAATAAGTTTAAGACAGAGCATTGTTACACATTAATTCGCTATGGGATAGCGTCCTAGTATCAACCTAGTTACTAGATCAAAGCTCGTGTTTCTTCATCAGCAAAATGTGTCCTTCATGAACATTAGTAAGCAATTAGAATGCAGCAAAACGGCTTGTGTTCAAACATGGAAGCCACTGGCCAATACAAAGATCGGCAAAGAACGGGCGCTTCGAGAAAAACAACAGTATAGATGGATCGGCGAATTCATAGGCTCTCTAAAGGTAATCGGATGCTAACAGCAGTAGAAATTTTCAAGCAATTATCTGATAAAACTGACATCAGCTTTACACCACACACTGTCAAAAAACGCCCAAAAGAATTTGAACTTTTCAGCCGAATCGCTCCATAGAAGCGGATGATTTCTGAGACGAACCAGCAGAAGCGGGTCAAGTTCGCTAAAAACCATATTGAATGAACGGCCGAAGACTGGTCAAAAGTGTTTTGGAACGACGAATCCCACTTCTGCATCTTTGGATCAGATGGAAAGACTTATGTTAGACACCGTCCGAGAATTCCATCCTAAGTGTGTCAAGAAAACATGCAAGCAGGAGGTGTGTGTATGTGTGTGTAGGGGTAATGGTGTGTGTCGCCTTCAGCAGCTTAGGTGTTGGTGCAATTGTTAAGGTTGATGGCAGACTGAACAGTGTAGGCTATCTGCAATTAGTAACTGAAAACGTGCTGCCATATTTAAATAATCAGATGCCGTCAGGATCTATTTTCCAGTAAGACTAATGCCCCGTTCATGAGCGTAATAATATGGTGGTTATTGAGTAGCCTCTGCAAAGCTCGGATTTGAATCCGATAGAAAATTTATAGAATTATGTTTCTAGAAGTGTTCATGCTAAAAAAACAAAAAAAAAACAAAAAACAAAACAAAAACAAATTTGTCCCAATTATATAATTTTATTGAAGAAATATGGCAGAACATTCCCAGTGATTTTTGTGCTCATTCGTCGAACTTCATGTCCCACCTTTGTAAGGCCATATTTCAAAATAATGGCTATGGAGCAAGATACAACTAGTAATTTTTTGTTCGTTGATCATTTGTGCTGTAAATTTTCAATTTAAACAAAATAAATGTTGGTACGGTCCTAAACTTATTTGGCTGACAATTTTTAATCATTTGAATTAATTGAGCATTAAACTTATTCAGATTGTAGAAAGATATATAACGCCTGTATCATTCGAAAGAGAAGAAAATTCTACCTAAACTGTGAAAAGTAAAATAATTTTATACATTACAGATATGTACTTGCATAGCAAGCGACCTGATCTGAGATCGTATGCTTAAGCAAAACTATTGCATCGTGGAAGGTATTTATAAGCCATTTTGTCAATGAACAGGTCGCGGTCTCAAAGCGACGAAAATATTTCGACAAATTAAATTTAAATGCTGAGTGAATCTAACGGTTTTTGTGTGTTTTTAAATGGTTTGTAAACACCTTCCACGCCGCAATTGTAATTTTATAAATTTTTGTTAAAAATCAATTAATGAAAGATTAAAACTATCATCATCGGTCTTAAACTTATTTTGGCCAGTATATATATATGTGTGTGTGTGTCGGTGTGTGTATGTGTCTGCGCGTGTATGTATATATATGTATCTATTGTATCTACTAGACATTATAGACATTTGTCTATATTGTATGTATTAGGCAGTACACAAAGTAGTTGCGATCATATCGCGGGGTATTTTCACAAGAATAAAGTCTTTGACAAGACGCTGCTCTACAACATATACGTTTCTTTGTTATGAAATATCTGTCCCCATTCTTTGAAACTTTTGCATAATTTTCTATAGTTTCTCCTCACGTAATACTTACAATAGTAAGTATTACCAAAACACGAGTTAGATTTACGACTGAAATCAAATTATAACATTCAGTGAAACAGTAGATATTGCAGTGTAAAGCTACGGATTTCTAATAAGTTATTAGAGTAAATACCTTCCTCAAGAGAAATCAACTCCGCTTTTTACCCCACCCCCACACCTTATAAGCATATTTCTCTATCACATACAGATTTTCCAGGTAGATGTTAGTAACAGAGAAATTAATGCTACAGTACTACCATTTTGATTGATTATAACTTCGATCGCGAATTCATAGGGTCTCCATTTCAAATGTAAATCTCTCATTCCCATGTAAAGATTTTGGCACGTACCGTAAAAACTGTTTATAAGTAATTGACTGTGGTAAGAACTTTCTCTGAAAGTAAAAAAATGATCATTGGGGACTATTTCAGAAAAAGTAAGAAAACAGACAAATCCTGAGTACTTGATAAGGATCGTTCATTAGTAGATACGGACGTTTTCCTAAGAGGAGACAAACATGAAGGAAAGGGATGCAACTCGTTATGCTTAACTAGATAAGTGACAATACAGATATATTTAGTTAAAAATGTACGTGTGCCAGTAAGCAGGTGTAATTTTTTTTACAAGCAAGTTTTAAGAATTTTGATAAGCTTTTGTTTCTCTTTTGGAAAATCATTGTGTGCTATCATGTTTTGTTTGTACTTGACAAACGACGGAAAATGATCGATTTCAAATTTTGGCACAAGTTCGGAGAAGGGAATGAATCAGTTACATCCACCCTAGTGCTCAACTGGTACTTATTAACGTACCTCGAAAGGATGAGTGGTAAACTGACCTCTGCGGAATTTGAACCCCCTAATGTAAAGACGGACGAAATGGTGCGAAGCATTTGTCCGTTGTGCTAACGATTCTGCTTACCGACGACCACAAAGAAATATTGCGACATGGGAAAGTAAGGGGAGAACTGGAATATATGTATCCACAACGTTTATTATACGGCGAAGAAGGTAAAACACTCATATCATTTATGCTCATAAAAGGAATGTTTATGAGCATGAAATGACGAGTCGAACTTTTGATATAATTTTCGTCCTGAGCGAAACTCTTCTGGCTTTAACTTTCCACGACTCTGATGATCACAAACTACTTATTTAATGTTATCCATCAAATAGGAGAAATTTGAAAATTGAGTTGACTATATAACCCTTGTAAGGCCAGGGTGGCAAAGAGACTTTTAGTATTCCACAAAGTCAATATGCATACCTACATAACTAGCACGATATTGCATTTCAGATAATCTACCAAAAACGCAAGAGATAAAATTTCGTCGGAGAACAGTATAAATTATGAGCACCAGCTTGCTTGATAATTTCTCATTTCCAGTTTTAATTATGTGTTCGTTAAATATATATATAAATATACATACATACATGCATACACACATACATATACACACACACAGATATATATATATATGTATGTATGTATGTATGTATGTAACTCTCTCTCTCTCTATAAATACACACACACACACACATATATATATATATACATGTATATATACGTAACTTATATATCACACTTCTATACACATTATTACACCAAAAACAGTGAGCGTGGGAGAGAGAGAGAATGTGAGAGGAATAAAGGAAATTTCTGTATTATTTATGCAAGATCATTTTCTGCAGACATATATTACCATATATGTTTTTGTCAGAAATATATTGCTGTGCAGTATATCATTTATGAAAGAGAAATGTTATTACAATATAATATATTTGTATAACTAAAATTATGTTTGCTAAGTTGAAGAATAAAAGTTAACAAATTCAATTTCGTGATTGATTCTGAAGCTTGGAAATAATTCATTTCAGCAGTCACTAGCACCATTTTTCAAACTCAGGTCTGAATCAAAAGAATATAAAATATATTTCCTGCTTTTCCTGTTATTTGATTCTTTTGACGAAGCTCCGTATAGTTTCAGTAGAGATATGACAATAGTTTGATTTGTTCGTTTTCCGGAAATTTATACTCTTGGCTCTACAGAGGCACCAGCTAGACAGGGTTATCCACTAAGACAACAGAAATACTTATATTTTTGTTATGTTGCTCCAATCCACTCTGTTCGCCAATAATGGCGTGAATATTAATGACATGAATCTGTTTTGGATTTAGAAACTATGAAATGAGTTCATATAACAGAAAACGTGTATGCGTGCGCGTTGTGTGTAGGCGTTTGTATTTGTGAAAGAACGAGAGGGGTGAGAGAAGCACAAAGGATATATGAAGCGACATAGAATAAAACATAAAAGGTTAATTTAAATAAGTAGATTAGTAACAGAACTTACTGATATTTGAGTTGGTGTTGCATTAGAATATATGGCAGGATAGAGGTTTCGTTTCCTATACTAACAATAACGACAGCCAAGTCTTCATATTATAAATTTCCGTCATTAAAAGAGTACCCTGAATATTGCAGTTTTGAATACACTATATGTGAAAGTTTGACTAGATGTTCCTAAGGGCATCGTTTTGCCCCACATCTGCTTGATTCGGAATGATCAGAGACTAAACAGCAACTATTAGCGTATTTTTTTCTCCCAATCATTTCTCCTATTTTGTTATCAAAATTACAGCTCATGGATTCTATTTTGGCAACTGTTCTGCCTCATTGCATTACTGCAAATTGTGGCAAATCTATGAGTTTTTTTATTCCATCACATCAATAGTGAATAGAGAGACTTCTAGGAATGTGACACAAAAGATTCCTGAGATCCAGCCTTGATGATTGATTAAACAATTTTCCAGACTTAATTGATTTTATCAAGAACGAGAAAAAGGATGTCTATACGAAATATCAAATATCAAAAGAAACAAGCAACTTTAGCGCAATTTCACAAATCTTGCAAAAGCATTTTCAAATGAACTGTTTATTTTTTATATATACAATAGACAAAACCTTTCCGTCGTATTTAGAATATAAGTAAGAAATTAATAAACATCTAACTTCGAAAACAACAATAGACTGCAAAAGCAATTAAGATGCCAAAATAGCCGTTGGAACAAACCGTATTTCACAATTAATTATTATAACACCTCCGGTTAGCATTTCTCCTGTTATTTTGCATGGTAATTCACTTTATAAATTAGGAGAAAAGGAAAACATCTATACCTTTCAAAACTTTTGAGCTGCAGGATAAATGTACTAAGTATTTATTTCTTCAAAAAAAATATCAATTTAAGCTGCCACTAACACACATTGAATACAATGGAGATAGTTGATTAATATGATGTTTCAGATGCCTCCTCGTATTGCACTTTTTCTCTTCATATTCCACTAGAAAAAATTATATAGATATGACTGTTGTTAAAAGAAAATATGCCGGAGAGAAAAATTGTTGCCTGTAATTTGGGGAGAAGATGTTTCTGAGTTTTTAGTATAGATACACAGTTAGGGATATTCCATTAGGTGTATTCCTGTACATTACTCTCATTAATATTTTGACCCCAGAAGGAAAAAGAACAAAGACGACTCTGCTGGGATTTGAACTCAGTGGAAAAATCCGCAATGAAATAATTAATAGATTTTCTCCGGCACAATTAAACATGTCTGTCATAGCTCTGTGAACAGTGATATCTATGTTTTATTTTTAAATTTAGGAACACATTTTAAGACGGGCTAAATGTTTAGTGGTATTTAGTCTGTCTTTACGTTCTGAGTTCAAATTCTGGCGAGGTCGACTTTGCCTTTCATCCTATCAGGGTAGATTTTGCCTTTCATCATTTCGGGGTCGATACATTAAGTTCAAGTTGCGCACTGGGGTCGATCTAAACGACGGGCCCTTCCCCCATGATTTCGGACCTTGTGCCTGGAGTAGAAAAGAATATAAGAACATTTAGCACTCTGGGTGAAATGTTTCGCAGCATTTCGTTTGTCTTTGTGATCTGAGTTCAAGTTACACCGAGGTTGAATTTGCCTTTCATCACGTTGGGGGTCGATAAAACTAGTACCAATTGAGGACTGGGCTCGATGTAACCCACTTAAACTCTACTTTGAAATTACTGGTCTTGTGCCAAAATTTGAAACCAACATACAAGCATATTTAGCTGAGAGCTATAGTCAAACATATCCGCGCCGTACTTGACTGTTATTTTCATTCGAATGGTCGAGAGGCAAGTTTGGCACTGATGGGGTTCATATAACTACTGAGACATTTAATTATGCATAACAAGATATTTTACTCGAATTACACGCCATTCTACCGATTCTACCAATCCAACAAGAAGAATGATAAAATAAGCTTCTTATTCACCAAATAAAATAATATGTAGAACAAATTCTTTGAAGCGCCATTTGCAATTGATAGTTTAAATTTTCTCCGAAGTAATTATGATTTAATCATCCTTTAACTGATTTTAATAAAATGAGACGTGTTATTGTTATCAGTGAAAATGACTGAAAAAGAGTAACAAATTCACATCTTAGTATGTTAACAGTAATTAGGGAAATGATTTTTAGTCGGAGTTTAGACTTTATTTGGCCAACAACTGTAATTATTGAAATAGACAAACAGTGGATTGTTGTATTATGCGTAGACTCACAGAGAGATATGAATGACAGTTACACATATCGAGTGAATACGGAAGGCCTTGTACAGTATACGCTTGGTTATAGAAGACAAGTTATGTTTCTAGACCAATAACCAGATGAAATGGAACTGGGTGGGGAATATTTTCACTCTGCACCTAAGAAAGTATATGGAAAGGTGTTGGAATCTTACTTTTTAATTGGGATAATCATGTCTTCTTCAACTTTATTGTGATCCTTAAAAGAGGA
>NC_043008.1:76207802-76267802 GCF_006345805.1 Octopus sinensis | reverse complement strand
AGAATTCCACAGAATGATACTTCTAACAATGTGTATGCATTTAATATTTTTTTATTCCTTCATTTGCTTCAGTCATTAGCCTGCAGTCATGCAGGAGCACCGCCTTTAGCCAAACAAATCGGCCCTAGCTCTCATTCTCTGCAAGCCTAGTACTTATCCTCTATACAAGCTGAACCGCTTGTATATATATATATATATATATATATATACAAGACAGGCTTCTTTCAGTTTCTTATTTGTTTACTGCGCACAAAGGGCTACACACAGAAGGGACAAACAAGGACAGACAAACGGATTAAGTTGAATATATCGACCCCAGCGCGTCCCGAAAAGATGAAAGGCAAAGTCGACATCGGCGGAATATGATCTCAGAACGTAGCAGCAGACGAAAAACCACTAAGCATTACGCCCGGCGTGCTAGTGTCCTACATTATCCCTGAAAAGATGGTTTGCTGAAGGCTGGAATGTCTTTGATGATAGATTTGCAGTATCAGGGCTTATTTGAGGCTAAATAACAACATTATGATAAAATTCTATATTAACATCCGCCCGATTTTCACTAAGAAAAAAAAAAGGATTTTTTTGTGTGGAATCAAGTACCCTGACCTCATAATATGCTGCAAATCCCTTATTTTGTTTCGAAAAAGATGAGGTAAGGGTTCCTCCCAATCCCTGAATCATTGGAATTTTTTTAGTTGAATGACTTCATGTGGCCTCTTAATATTGCAAAATTAGGTTACTTAAGGTGAGCCTAGTAACGGATGGTTTTGGAATCTTTTTGCTTGTAACTTTGGTGAGCCATGGTGAAACCAACAACATGGTAAGAATCCCTGCCATTAATAAATAATTCAATTACAACATATATTTAAATGAAACATGGAAAAATTGAAATATTATCTTTCAGTATTTTAGAAGGTAAACCTTAAATTATTGACGCATTATTAACTATCCTATAACAGCAATACCTAGAAAAATCATGGATTACATAGAAAAATGCGAGCATGAAAAGTAACATTCTTAAGATTATAAACCTGAAAACGTACAGGACAAGTTATTACACCTGTAAAAGTATAGGACAATCTATTACTTCTAGTAAAGTAAAGATTAAGAAACTTTTTACTTAAAATATTGCAGCTAAAGTTAAAATTTGAATATTAAAACTTATTTTATTATAGTTTAGAAATAACACTATATTTATTTAAGTAGAATTTAGCTACTTTACTACCTTAAATACAGAAATAAGTGACTAATTAGACAAACTTACAAATTAGCTGAACAATTTTGTACAATAAATTTAATAGATGGAACTGCAAAGAGTGATAAATTAGAACTGGCATTCTTTGCAGCAATATTTTAAGTAAAAAGTTTCTTATTCTTTGCTTTACTTGAAGTAATAGATTGTCCTATACTTTTACAGGTGTAATAACTTGTCCTGTACTTTTACAAGTTTATAATCTTAAGAATATTACTTTACATGCTCGCATTTTTCGATGTAATATACATATAGTTTCCGAGCGTAAAGAAGTTAGACTCGGTCGATACTTATAAAATGCATTTCCTTGCAAATACGTTCATTTTGGCAAGCATTGTCTTTGAATTTGTACAATGGAAAAGTTGTGAATTCGAGATATTTATTGGATGCACATCTGTCTATGTGTTCACTGACAGATCTTGTCTTGTATTCCGGAATTCTCATTTGGGATTTGTACACCGACATCTTCTGAAGTAGGCTGTTTTTTTTATGTGTCCAATATATTGCCGTTTGCATGTAATTAAGTAATCAAATTCTCCGATGCACATGTAAAGTTAGTTTTTATGGTAAAATATTGTCCTTGTTCTAATCGGTATTCCGATCCTTCTAATCGGTATTCCGATCCTTCTAATCGGTATTCCGATCCTTCTATACAGTTAACACATTTGGGCCTCCCGCACTTTTTACTGTCGGTTTTGTGGTTACTGTTGAGTGTAATATGGCCTGGGTTAAAATCCTTTTCATTGATTTTGACTGTCTCTTACTTTTGATGATTGTTTGTGTTTGGAGGATTTGATTCATCTTTGGTCCCTCTTGAGTAGAGCTGTGGTATGAAGCATAGTGTTGAAAGCCTTGTTATGTGGGTTGTTTGTGGGGATGAAAGGCAAGGTTTTCAATTTTTCTTCCTTCTTTGGTCTTAGTTGTCTAAGTTCTTGTGTATTTAATTTAAGGACTCGTTGGATCGTATTGTCGATTAAAGGTTGTGAGTAATTCCTGTTGATGAGAGTGGCTTTTAATTCCTGGAGTCGTGTGCAACGGGTATTTGTAACGGGTGATACTATTGTGCATATTCTTTTAGCTAAACAATAGGAGATATTATTCAGGTATGTCTCGAGTGGCAGGTACTGTTTCGAGTCCGTAGGTTTGTAATAGACATCTGTCTCTATTTTGTTCCCGATTTTCTTAATAAGGATATCTAAAAACGGTAGCTGTTCCTGGATAGAAGTGTTTTGAATTCATTAAGTTTTTCTACACTTCCATTCCAGAGGATGAAGCAGTCATCAAAATATCTTTTTAAGTTTATTTGCATGTAGGTTGAAAAGGAGTTTCTATATTTCTCGAGTGTTTTCTGGTATAGTTTAATTTCGAGATAGCCCATTACCAGGTTCGCAAAAGAAGGCGCAATCCGTGTTCCCATTGCTGTTCCCGATTTTTGTCGGAAGTAGTCATTATTAAGATAATTATTCTCTTGGATGAATCGCAAACCTTCTATTATGAGTTCTCTTTTGATGCGAGAGGGGAGTCCATAGGTGTAGTTGTCTAACCAGAATGTGATTGCTTCTATTCCTACGGTGTGGGGGATGTTTGAATATAGGTTGGCCACGGCGAAGGATACTAGCTGGATTTTCTCGTTGACAGTTTTTAGGAGGTGTTTGAGCATGTCCAGATCATCACTAATGTAGCTCTTGATATGTTTGAGGAAGGGTTCATTAGGAGAGGGGAATTTGATGATTATGTCTGTACATTCTTTGGATGCCTAGCTTATTTTTCTGCTTTTGTGGATTTTGAGAATACCGTAGAATACACTTGATAATTTTATTTATAATTTTTTTCTCTAAATATTTCATATAAGTACATATTTTTGATAAGGTTGAAAAACAGCCGAAGCATATAAGACAAAAACATTTTTAATGTATTTATATAAAGAAATTTAAATGTACCTAATTTAAAAAAAAGCATTTTCATTCTTTTTTTCATATACATATATATATATATATATGTGTGTGTATATATATATGCGTGTATATATATATATCAGTATCTATATCTATATATACATATGTAAGTATATACACACTCGCTCGCGCACAAACACACACATATATTTTCAAAATGTGCAACCATTAATCCAGACACGTTATTTTTCTCTCCATCTTTTCTTCTTCTATCCATTTTCTGTCTTCATTCCTTATGCTGTTGACGGAAATTGGTTTTAATAATGGCTTAGATAAGCCTTTAACATTTAAAGAGAGGCAAAGTACATACTAAAGTATCTGCCTTCTTTCCCTCTCTTGATACGCACACACGTGTATATACAACATATATGTATGTCCATTTACATATATATGCATATGCGTGCATGTGTGCATATGTATGTCTGTATGCATATATGTGTGTATGCGTTTGTGTGAGTGTGTGTGTGCATGTATATATGTATGAGCATGTGTGTGTAAATCTATGCTTTTATACCTCCTTGTAACTTTGTATTTATTCGCATTGAAAATACAAATTAAACTATTCTTACCTATAGTGTCTACTTACATAAATGTTTATGACCCAATCACATACTTTTTTTTCATATCTCAGTTAAAATTTGTTTTCCAATTTATTTTCTAATAATTAAAAATAGATGCGCTTGTTTCCAATACACTACAACATATTGCCTATCGTCATTATCCCTGTCCACTCTCTCCCTCTCTTTCGTTTTCTTTTTCCATATTTTGTTTTCTTTCTCACTGTCTCTCTGTCTTCCCATCAGGCTGCCTTTCTTTATATCTCTCTCAATCTCTAGAATATTTTAATTACTTTATTTATTTTTCTTTATTACTTTATTTATTTTATATTACTTTATTTATTCTATATTATTTTATTTATTTTTCACTTTCTATGTCGAATGACAATAAAGTGTTTTGTTGATAATCCGTCGTGGTTAGGCCTCCAGCTGCTCTTGGCACATCCAATAATGTGGTTTTACAAACCAGGACACTCAAACGTACGTGAGGAACAAATAATCTTTTCTACTCTAGGTACGAAGCCTGAAATTTTTGGGGAGGGCCAGTCGATTAGATAGATCTCAGTACGCAACTGGTACTTAATTTATTGACCCCGAAAGGATGAAAGACAACGTCGACCTCCACGGAAATTGAACTCAGAACATGAAGACAGACGAAATGCTGCAAAGTATTTCACCCGGAGTGCTAATATTTCTGCCAAATCACCGCCTTGTGAAGAACAAATAATATAAACTTGTGTTTATCACATATATATGCCCCCAACCTCTCTCCTTTCTTTCAACGTGACCGGTGTTCGCCGAGCATGATCTGTCTTTCTTGGCTTGACTTCCGGCCACGAAGCACCTCTTATACTTCTGTCTCATGTCTTTCATCTCTTATGTCCATCACCTATGTTCCTGTCTCAAAGCTTTCTCTTTACACGAGCCAGTTCAATTTGATTAGTTTCTGTTAGTCGAAAGACACCTGTCGTTATTTTCTTATTGCTTGTTTTTGTAATTATTCTTTTATTCTTTTCTTTTATTTGTTTAAGTCATTTGACTCCGGCCATGCTGGAGCATCGCCTTTAGTCGAACAAATCGACTTCAGGACTTATTTTTGTAAGCTTAATTCTTATTCTATCGGTCTCTTTTGCCGAACCGCTATGTTACGGAGATGTAAACACACCAGCATCGGTTGTCAAGCAAAAGTAGTGGGGACAAGCACAGAAACACAAACATATACATACATACATACATACATACATACATACATACATACATACATATATATATATATAATATATATATATATATATATATATTTATATATAGAGGGCATTATACATACATGCCAGGAGGCATTGTATATACATGCCAAACGCTAAGAGGGACAATCAGTCATTTCTACCAATTTGGTAGAAATGACTGATTGTCCCTCTTAGCGTTTGGCATGTATATACAATGCCTCCTGGCATGTATGTATAATGCCCTCTATATATAAATTAATATGTTCAATAAGAAATAATTTTTTTCGAAATTTTTTCTCTTATGAGGTTTTTACGCTATCTACCTGACAATTTCTTGTTAAGTTTTCCTTATTAAGTAGTTGTCCTTAATTGCTATATATATATATATATATACGACGGGCTTTCATCTTCCATCTACCAAATCCTCTCACAAGGCTTTGGTCGGCCGGGGAAATAGCTGAAGATACCTGGCCAAGGTAACACACAGTGAGACTGAACCCGAGACCATGTGCTTGGTAAACAAGCTACTTACCACACAACTACAGTGTAACATTTTCTCCGTTTTTTTCGCTTTCTTTTCAAATAATATATTTTTTTTAGTTTTTGGTGTACACATTCGCATGGTTTCTCCCAAAATATTTAATGCTCTTAGCTTAGGTTTTTGGGGCAGCCAGATTTGAACAGTCTCAAGTGTAATCGGCCGAAACTGTAAAGATAATCTGGAAACTTAACTGCGGAGAGAAGGCCACTACTGTCCTCGCCTTGTTTTATCCTGTCCGTTTTTTCCTGTTTTTCACGTCTGTCTTTTTATTGTGTATCTGTCCAGATGTCTTATTGTCGTCTGTGGCGT
Source organism: Octopus sinensis (assembly GCF_006345805.1). NCBI lineage: Eukaryota > Metazoa > Mollusca > Cephalopoda > Octopoda > Octopodidae > Octopus > Octopus sinensis. Next base: position 76,261,962 of record NC_043008.1, on the reverse strand, counting down.
TCTTGTTCCATTTTTTGGATTTATATATATATATATTTATATGAAAAATAAAAAAGGTAGAAAATGCTAGAGTAATTTTATCTTGAAGTACATTTTAGTACCAGTTTCCTTCTTTTAAACTTTTTCAACTAGGAGTAAAATAAGAATAATAAAAAAAATTGGAGAAAAAAATTAATTGAAATATTTTGTAAATATTTCCATACCCTTCAAATACTTCGTCTGTGTATCTCTTCTGTTGTGGGTACTTGGTAAGTAGTAGCAAATCTGAGGAAATAATTTCATGAGTACAGAGAATTGATAGTTCAAGCAGGAGCAGCCGAAGGAGAAGATGTAGGAGAGCAAGATCAAGGAGATGAAGAAAAAGAGGAGGAGAAGGGGAAGGAGAAGAAGATGAAGAAGGAAGAGAAGTAGGAGTATGAAAAGAAGAGGAGTATGAAAGAAAGAAGAGGAGTATGAAAGATAGAAGAGGATTATGAAAAGATGAGGAAGAAAGACAAACAAAAGAAAAAGACAGGAATAGTGTGACACAGTAGATTGTTCGTGGAATCTTTTTTAATGGCCAAATGGTCGTAGCAGTAGTGATTATAATTGCTCTAAATTCTCGTAGTAGTTTCATCTGTGGTGGAAGCATTCAAAAGAGGTTTATATTTTGTGATAAAATATGTTTTTTTGCTAATGCGCTGATTATAGTTTGCATTGTCCTTGACTTTATAGAGGGGAACAATTCTAAAGTTGGGTTGTTCGTTACAGGTGCAAATATCGATGTGCTCGCTTAATCCTATTTTTCTGTATTACCGTATTTTAAGCATTGACTCCGTTTGAAGGAGTATTCCGATCCCTCAATAAGCTTGATGCATATACCACAATTAGGTCTTCCGCATTTTTTACTATAGGTTTCAATATATATATATATGGAACAAGAACGCAATAGTTCACAATAAACATCCGGACAGATAGATGATACAAAGACGGACAGGAAAACAGCGAGAAATGGGCAGGGAGAAAAGGACGGGTAATGTGTGGCCTTCTCTCCTCAGTCAAGTTTCCAGATTATCTCTAAGTTTCGGTCGGTAACACTCGAGACAGTTCAAATCTGGCTAAGAACATGAAATATTTGGGGAGAAAGCAAACGAATGTGCACGACAACAAAGACAAAATAATAATGAAAAAAATGATTAAAAACCAAACAACAAAAACGGAGGAAATGTTGCACAATTACAAATACAAACAGCAAAAAAATAACAGCAGGTGGTTTTCGACTAATAGAGACGAGTCAAATTGAGTTGGCGTGTGTGGAGTGAAAGCCTTGAGGCAGGAGCAAACATTGACATAAGAAATGAACGTCATGAGACAGGAATATAAGAGATGCTTCACGGCCGACAGTCACGCCAAGAAAGAAAGATCAAGCTTGGTCGAACACCGGTCACGTGGGAAGAAAGGAGTGAGGTTGGGGCAGAAGGAGAGAAACATTAAGGGGAGAACGATTAAGAGGGAGAATCACAGAGACATAGAGAAAGTATAAGGGAGATAAACGAGGAAAAGTGGTTAGACTAAAGAAAGAGAAAGCCAAGAAATGTGAGAGGAGGGGCGAGAAAAAGAAAAGAGGAAAGAAGTATGAGGGCAATAAAATAAAGAGTAAAAAGTTCGCACAGAATTGAGATACATACTTACAAGGTGAACAAAAATGTACGTACGCCGCTCTATGTATATATAAATTCCCAAAATGGAACAAGAACGCAACAGATGATTATAGAATATCCGGACAAAGCTTGTGTCGTTAACCAACTGGAAGAGACGTCCTCCTGGGGTAAAAAAAAATGGTAGTAATGAATATCCGTCCAGAACGGCCATGTTGAAGTGGCAACAAACGTTACTTTTCAGGATTGTTACAACTTACATCCTATATCGAGATTTTAGAACTAGCTATTTGCTTATACACGCATGCACGCACCCCCCACACAATATATATATATATATATATATATAATATATATATATATATATATATATATATATCAAAACTTATATACATGTATACGTGCATGCATATGGAAAACATCACACACAGACACACAAACACACACACACACATACGTTCAGGCTAAATTCGACAATTTGCAGAAGAGGAAAAGAAATCAAAAATAAATGTATTATATAAAAATTCGAAAATATCAAGTAGATTATTGTTAGGAGATAATAGTCTACTCAAGAAGGCTCTGAAACCTAGGGAATGTGTTCCTCAAATTGTCCCTATGAATATCTTCCTTGATGTTGGCTATCAGCTCAGCCTTGCTCTTGCAGAGGACGCGGTTGGTGTCTTTCTCACTCATATCTCACACAGACTAATCCATAGGATTACAATCAGAGGAATTGGGAGGATAAAAATTGAGTCTAGTAAAGTCACTTTAATTCTTTCACAACCACTTCTCATTCTTGCCGGCGATGTTGCAAGTATCGGAATCCCCCTGGACATATTAGTCCTCCCAGCAACAACTCTCTCTAGCCAGCCAGGGATGGACCACAGTTTCCAGGAGCTTCACATAATTATTATATATAAGAATTACGTGCTGAATTATAGGTATATAAAAAAATGTATAAGAATTTTATACTTGAGGAAGTAATAAATATTAAGCAATATCGAGTTCGATGTGTGGAGATCAAATTCGAAACAGTATTCTAGCTTTGGCCTCACGAAGCTATAAAAATTATAGCCGATGACGTTTTGCTCTTCAAATTGGAAAATTCTCAGGTTCCAAGAGATCATTATGCGAGTTTCATCAGTAATAATTTTTAAAATATAATTATTAATATTAATTTTTTTTATAAACTTTTATTTATTAGATCTGTGAGTGTTTTATTCAGGGTATGAAATAATTTCTTGTATTTCAATCCGTTATTAAATAGATATGAAATAGTTTGTCTTCAAATGCATTTAAAGTCCATATTTAAATTCTTCATCTCAATACATTTATAAACACTTGCGCACAAACACCCTATATATATATATATATATATATATATATATATATATAATATATATATATATATATATATACAAACATTTATCGATGCATGTATGCATGTATGTAATATTTATGCTGAATTCAATATAGAAAAGTACGAAGAAATAAGCAGAGCAATAGTGGTTGTTTGAAGAATCAGTGATATATAATTTAATAGACAGAAATATAATTAATAACTTACCGAGTTTTAGTTCCAAATATAAGATACTCCAGCTATTTTGTTTGTTTTTCTTACTTTGACATAGCACTTGATTTAGATCCCACAGTCCATTAGAAACTGTTTAGCTTTGATAAATTTTATCTTCCAGTATTTAATTGAATAAAAGCGTTATTAATTCTATTCTAGTATGCATGTATATCTATCTGTCTGTCTATCTATCTATCTATCTATCTATCTATCTATCTATCTATCTATCTATCTATCTATCTATCTATCTATACATACATACATACATACAAAGATACATACATACGTATTGAGATACACACACACATATATATATGTATATATATGTATATACATACGTACATACATACATATATATACATACATTTATATATATATATAATATAGGATGAAGTCCCTTACTCTACAGCAAAGGAATTCATCAGGAAGCGTGGGCAGTATATTTAAAAAACCGTTACGGTTGCAATATACATCATATAATTAAGAGCTAAAGAGGGTTATTCTAAAGCCAAATACACTGTTTTATCCACTTATAATCCGCTTGTTACAGGAAAATTGAAACTGAAAACGGGCAACTAACCTTTAGAAAATTTAAATTTCGTTATCTCTATATTGAATCAATTTCGGACTTAATCTTATAAAAAAAGATATATTCCTTCTTCAGTAGAACTTTCGATGGGATATAAATAAAATACTCACGTATGATCATGGAAAAAGCACAAGCTAAAAACATAACTACACTTGAGTACATCACTTATATCTAAAAATAAAAATTCTTTGGTCAGCCTCAGAAAACAACGTCCAGACCTTTCGCCGCTACAAATTGTAATGGTTACCAGTCCTCCTGTAGCAAGCATCGAGTTTACTACTAAGCAATATAGGATGAAGTCCCTTACTCTACAGCAAAGGAATTCATCAGGAAGCGTGGGCAGTATATTTAAAAAAAACCGTTACGGTTGCAATATACATCATATAATTAAGGGCTAAAGAGGGTTATTCTAAAGCCAAATACACTGTTTTATCCACTTATAATCCGCTTGTTACAGGAAAATTGAAACTGAAAACGGGCAACTAACCTTTAGAAAATTTAAATTTCGTTATCTCTATATTGAATCAATTTCGGACTTAATCTTATAAAAAAAGATATATTCCTTCTTCAGTAGAACTTTCGATGGGATATAAATAAAATACTCACGTATGATCATGGAAAAAGCACAAGCTAAAAACATAACTACACTTGAGTACATCACTTATATCTAAAAATAAATTCCTTTGCTGTAGAGTAAGGGACTTCATCCTATATTGCTTAGTAGTAAACTCGATGCTTGCTACAGGAGGACTGGTAACCATTACAATTTGTAGCGGCGAAAGGTCTGGACGTTGTTTTCTGAGGCTGACCAAAGAATTTTTATTTTTAGATATAAGTGATGTACTCAAGTGTAGTTATGTTTTTAGCTTGTGCTTTTTCCATGATCATACGTGAGTATTTTATTTATATCCCATCGAAAGTTCTACTGAAGAAGGATATATCTTTTTTTATAAGATTAAGTCCGAAATTGATTCAATATAGAGATAACGAAATTTAAATTTTCTAAAGGTTAGTTGCCCGTTTTCAGTTTCAATTTTCCTGTAACAAGCGGATTATAAGTGGATAAAACAGTGTATTTGGCTTTAGAATAACCCTCTTTAGCCCTTAATTATATGATGTATATTGCAACCGTACGGTTTTTTTAAATATACTGCCCACGCTTCCTGATGAATTCCTTTGCTGTAGAGTAAGGGACTTCATCCTATATTGCTTAGTAGTAAACTCGATGCTTGCTACAGGAGACTGGTAACCATTACAATTTGTAGCGGCGAAAGGTCTGGACGTTGTTTTCTGAGGCTGACCAAAGAATTTTTATTTTTAGATATAAGTGATGTACTCAAGTGTAGTTATGTTTTTAGCTTGTGCTTTTTCCATGATCATACGTGAGTATTTTATTATATCCCATCGAAAGTTCTACTGAAGAAGGAATATATCTTTTTTTATAAGATTAAGTCCGAAATTGATTCAATATAGAGATAACGAAATTTAAATTTTCTAAAGGTTAGTTGCCCGTTTTCAGTTTCAATTTTCCTGTAACAAGCGGATTATAAGTGGATTAAAACAGTGTATTTGGCTTTAGAATAACCCTCTTTAGCCCTTAATTATATGATGTATATTGCAACCGTAACGGTTTTTTTAAATATACTGCCCACGCTTCCTGATGAATTCCTTTGCTGTAGAGTAAGGGACTTCATCCTATATTGCTTAGTAGTAAACTCGATGCTTGCTACAGGAGGACTGGTAACCATTACAATTTGTAGCGGCGGCGAAAGGTCTGGACGTTGTTTTCTGAGGCTGACCAAAGAATTTTTATTTTTAGATATAAGTGATGTACTCAAGTGTAGTTATGTTTTTAGCTTGTGCTTTTTCCATGATCATACGTGAGTATTTTATTTATATCCCATCGAAAGTTCTACTGAAGAAGGAATATATCTTTTTTTATAAGATTAAGTCCGAAATTGATTCAATATAGAGATAACGAAATTTAAATTTTCTAAAGGTTAGTTGCCCGTTTTCAGTTTCAATTTTCCTGTAACAAGCGGATTATAAGTGGATAAAACAGTGTATTAAGCTTTAGAATAACCCTCTTTAGCCCTTAATTATATGATGTATATTGCAACCGTAACGGTTTTTTTAAATATACTGCTCACGCTTCCTGATGAATTCCTTTGCTGTAGAGTAAGGGACTTCATCCTATATTGCTTAGTAGTAAACTCGATGCTGCTACAGGAGGACTGGTAACCATTACAATTTGGCGGCGAAAGGTCTGGACGTTGTTTTCTGAGGCTGACCAAAGAATTTTTATTTTTAGATATAAGTGATGTACTCAAGTGTAGTTATGTTTTTAGCTTGTGCTTTTTCCATGATCATACGTGAGTATTTTATTTATATCCCATCGAAAGTTCTACTGAAGAAGGAATATATCTTTTTTTATAAGATTAAGTCCGAAATTGATTCAATATAGAGATAACGAAATTTAAATTTTCTAAAGGTTAGTTGCCCGTTTTCAGTTTCAATTTTCCTGTAACAAGCGGATTATAAGTGGATATAAAACAGTGTATTTGGCTTAGAATAACCCTCTTTAGCCCTTAATTATATGATGGATATTGCAACCGTAACGGTTTTTTTAAATATACTGCCCACGCTTCCTGATGAATTCTTTGCTGTAGAGTAAGGGACTTCATCCTATATTGCTTAGTAGTAAACTCGATGCTTGCTACAGGAGAGGACTGGTAACCATTACAATTTGTAGCGGCGAAAGGTCTGGACGTTGTTTTCTGAGGCTGACCAAAGAATTTTTATTTTTAGATATAAGTGATGTACTCAAGTGTAGTTATGTTTTTAGCTTGTGCTTTTTCCATGATCATACGTGAGTATTTTATTTATATCCCATCGAAAGTTCTACTGAAGAAGGAATATATCTTTTTTTATAAGATAAGTCCGAAATTGATTCAATATAGAGATAACGAAATTTAAATTTTCTAAAGGTTAGTTGCCCGTTTTCAGTTTCAATTTTCCTGTAACAAGCGGATTATAAGTGGATAAAACAGTGTATTTGGCTTTAGAATAACCCTCTTAGCCCTTAATTATATGATGTATATTGCAACCGTAACGGTTTTTTTAAATATACTGCCCACGCTTCTGATGAATTCCTTTGCTGTAGAGTAAGGGACTTCATCCTATATTGCTTAGTAGTAAACTCGATGCTTGCTACAGGAGGACTGGTAACCATTACAATTTGTAGCGGCGCGAAAGGTCTGGACGTTGTTTTCTGAGGCTGACCAAAGAATTTTTATTTTTAGATATAAGTGATGTACTCAGTGTAGTTATGTTTTTAGCTTGTGCTTTTTCCATGATCATACGTGAGTATTTTATTTATATCCCATCGAAAGTTCTACTGAAGAAGGATATATCTTTTTTTATAAGATTAAGTCCGAAATTGATTCAATATAGAGATAACGAAATTTAAATTTTCTAAAGGTTAGTTGCCCGTTTTCAGTTTCAATTTTCCTGTAACAAGCGGATTATAAGTGGATAAAACAGTGTATTTGGCTTTAGAATAACCCTCTTTAGCCCTTAATTATATGATATATATAATATATGTATACATACATACATACATACATACATACACACATATATATATATATATATATATGCATGCACGAATACACTCAAACTCACTCACAGACAGAGATACATTCCCACATCCTACAGACTTCTGTAATTTATAATTAATGGAAGATGTAATGTGCAACTACGGAAAATGTTTCCAACCAAAGTAAGCCTGTATATGTATACAGATATATATAGGAAAGATTGCCTGAACACGGTATAAGACGAAATTGAATTAACGTTATTTGAGGAAAACTAATAAATAAATATAAAAAGAAAGTATGCTCAATATGGCTTCATTGTACAATGTGTATATCTGCAACTCTCTACTACTAGAAGCAATGAATTGATAATTACATATAAAAAGCTTATTTTTCTATTATACAAGTGACGCAACTTGTATGAAGGTGTTCGTTGTTTCAAGCAGTTGTCAAAAGATTTATTGCGCTAATCTGTTAGATATATTTCACTAATTCATTAATTGCCCTAAAAACTGATTTGTCACTTTTTCTTCTGCTTTAAATACTCCATTCGGAATCTGGAGTAGGTTTCAGTTCATTGGTGTGTGTGTGTGTGTGTGTGTGTGTATTTTATATATATATATATATATATATATATATATATATCGTTACTAAATACGACTGAGTATGCCAACCTATTTCGTAGGCACCATCACTAGTGATTACCCAAACGGTTTAGAGTTTGGTTAAATCCGTCTGCGATTATATTATATATATATATATTATATATATATTACCATAAAAATTCATGGATGATTTGGCGAAATGCTAATACTTATACTAAAAATTGATATAAACAGCTAGGCGCATTATAATACGATAAAGGAAACATTTAGTCGTCACTAAATGTGACTGCTGGTGCCGAAGCACCTGCATAAAAAGGTGAAGCCCCTACATATAAAGGTCAAATACAATCCCTTCCGCTTGGCCTTTCTCCTGTGCTTGTGTGTTCAAACACTAGCCACGAGTCCTTTTCTCCCTCCAATTCGAAAAATGGTTATAGTCCACCGGCCATTAGGGTCTGACGAGGCTTTTGTAAACCAAGCACTTTATGAACGTTAAATCCTAGGTAAATCGATGAACCGGCCATAACTATCTTTATCTAAATACTCTACTGCTTTATAACTTAGAGTGGGCTCTCCTCTTTCAGATTCATCATTTACTAACGATATGGCTGTGTGGAAGGCGCCGCTGTGTAGTAAGAAGATATTGGCTTCACTTACGGTTCTTTCTTCAGGATCTAAAGAACACTATCTAGAGGATCTGATTTATAAGTTATTTTATTTTAAATCCCATCAGTATATATGCATATACTGATATGCTTTTTGTGTGTAAATGTACGTAGTTTCCTTAGTTGTGTAGGAGAAATAGTGTTTACGTGTTTGTATACACACAAGTATCCTACTGTCGTTGCATTATTTTTTCTTCTTTTTCTTCTTTATTTTCCCTTTCCTTCCTCTTCCCCATTTCCCTCCAAATGAGCTTTTATTACTCATATTTAGCAGTAAACATTCCAGCTTCCGGCGCGCTGGTTACCCATTATCGATGTCACATATACTTTAATGAGATTATAATCTACTGCAGTCACTAAAACCACTCCTCTTCCTATCTCTCTACGATAACAGGCGTATGGGATATGCCGGTGTTTCTTCACCGATTCCAATCGCCACTCTCGAATTCGTTTTATTTCTTTCTACTAACGCGGCGGCTTTTTGCCTTTTACGCTACTGCAGAGCTATAGTTGTCGACTGCCTCTTCCATCAGCTTTTATTTAGAAACTTAAATAGATCTGTATCTGTGTATGTGCGCATAGTACGTATGTTTGTCAGTATGTATGTGTGTATGTATGTATGTATGTATGTATGTATGTATGTATGTATGTATGTATGCATGTTTGTATGTATGTTTCTATCTATGTATGTATCTCCATATATGTATATATGTATGTGTGTGTGTAATATGTATAATATATCTGCAGGTGAGCAAATTCTGCTTGTCTATAGAAAATTATTTGTATTTGTGGATATGCATATGTTCTTTTATGTATGCGATTATGTATTTGTAACTGATGTGCATGGCTTCCCTGCCTGGCGAAATTACACCAGCAGATGGACCACCCTGTACGAGTAGAACAGTATCCAGGAGTTACAAAAAAAACCGCGAACTGCACAAGTCCAGAGCCACTGTCTGCTTTCAATCCTTCCAGACCAACGATTCCTCAACTACGGCAGAGCCTTTCGGGCACGCATCGCACAGTCAGACTCACCGTACTCCGTGTTGTTCTTTCAGGTTATGTCCTTCATCATGGTCAACAAACACGGGCGAACGGGTGATCCTCTTTGTGTGTGTTTGTGCGTGTGTGTGTGTGTGTGTGTGTCGGGCTTATGCATGCGTACTGCTATGAGTTTTACACACACACACACATACGTATTTTTTGAAAAGAAATATATTTCAAATTTAAATCAAGAAAGGAGTGAAAATATTCGAAATCAAGATAAAACCCTCATTCCCTTGTTCGGATCTTCCACCGCCTTGTCCTGCAGTTGTTAGTTAAACTCCGCTGAGCAGATGCAGTCATAACGTCGTCAGCGTCTCTTTCTACTGGCCATGGCTTTGTAGCCTCGGTTGCAGGGTCCCACCTATGTCTTATAGCCTTTGCATAGCCTTGAGCAGCAGGTATGATGTTGACGTTTTGATAGCCGACACGAATCATTTTGATGCAAATAAGTCTTCCAATATGTAGATGGCTTATCGTTATCCATGTCAGCTGACCTTTTTCTCAGCTATTGCTTTCGTGTTGATGATTTCCAACGCCGTTCACTATTCATCAGTACTTCAAATAGTTCCCGAAAATAGGAGTATATAAAATCATCAAATTTAGCGGGAATATTTGCTTTGAACATTTTACCGCGAATATTTATTTTGAATATTTAGCCCGATTATTTGCTTTGAAGGTCTGATGAAATCAAATACACAACAGAAAAAATACCTCGCTAAAAACGAAAATAAAACAAAAAATACTGCGAGTCAAAAAGAGATTGTGTCTTATAATCAGTATTTACACCGAAAATAAAAGCAAACGAACTTTTAAATAAAAGTTTATTGGGAAAAGAAATTAATTCGAACTGTTTCAAAAATATTTCAAATGGTAACAATAACTACTACAGCAACGGAACACTCACAGCGACGACGATGTTAATCAAGAAGGATCAGAATATAGCAACAGGGCTAAACGAACAAGTTGTGGTTTGTTGGTAAACAAGTTGAGTTTCTAAATGCGACAACTTTTTTAGGAAAGGAAAAAATCTTGCCTATCGGTGTGATAAGGGGGTTAGCGAGGCCCTCTTGTTGAATTTAAAGCAGTAATTAGAAGCAGCATTCCGCGAAATACCAAGACAAATTGTCTCAGGTGCGCATGATGAGTTTGCCGAGTGTTTTAGAGTATTTTCATGATTAAGGATTCAACCAAAGTAGGTAAACATATCTGCATTTACATATTTGAAAGAAATACATTTATGGTGCTAGGGTTATCAACATCAATGTTGAACTTCTGCCTGATCTCCCCTTTTTATCATACAATAGGCAGATGTTTAGAGTAAAGGTGACGAGATGAGATGAGGTTAGGATATGTTAGGATGGAATTGTAAATTGTAATGTAAGTCCTTGAAAATCGCAAAGTGTTTTACAGGGCGATCCGAGAGAGAGTGTGCAACCTGGCTTGTGGTGAAGGGTGAAAGGTCTGATAGATATATATATTCTAAAAAAGTCACTTAAGGGTATATTTCCTCGAAGAATTGGAGAGGATTGACAACAGATAGAGGAAAACTGCGCAGATCCGTCGTGGCAGCAGCAAATGTATGTACGTATGTATGTATATTAAGGAAACGGGAGCAGTCAAAAATGTGGATAATTGTTTATTTAGCGCTTTCATCTCTTTTTGAGGGAATCATCATGAATGTATTATTTGTAGAAAATTCGTGTCCTTTATATATATGTGAGTAAATTGAAAAGTCTGGAGTTGAATTTGGAAGAAAATATTCTTTGTCATTTTGAAGCTACAAATGCGTGTATTCATGTGTGTATGTGTATATGTATGTGTAGGCTTGACGTTTTAGCGTCTTGGCTAAAGAGAGGAGAAACGAAAAAGACATAAAAAATGGGAAAAAGACAGGAAGAAAGAATAAAGCCAAGGGAGAAACAGAGAGGAAAAAAAAGACAGATAGAAAGAAATAAAGACAGACAGAAAGGAAGAAAGAAAGAACGAAAGAAAGAAAGTGGATTTCATTTTTTGATATGGCTGAAATTGCATTGTAATTTTGGTCAGTTGTCACACTACCAAGCTGTAAAAATAGGTCTTTTTCTAGGATGGTTGAAATTAATGACAGGTCGAGAAATCAATTTTCTTTTAGTCATGATTCTTTTGTCAGTTATTTTATCCAGCTGTAAAATATAGACTCTATCAAATTGTTTTGCAAAATTTTTAAATATGAGCGTGTTTAAGCACGTGTTTGTGAGTATGTGTGTGTATGTTGTATGTGTGTGTGTTGTATGTGTGCAGTTTGCTTAAATTAATTTTTTTCATTATTTTAGTAACAGTAATGAAAACATTAATGATATCCACTGGTAATCTTATCTGGTTCATCTGGGACGTGTTTACAAATATATATTTTTCTCTTTTCATACGTTTAATATAAGTAATAATTTTTTGAAAAGATGTCGCTTCATTGCCTTCCTGTACTTTGAGCAACCCTTGAACATCTGTAGTAGTGAACGATCTTGGATCTGCCATTTCCACCTATTTCCAGACGCTTACTCAGCGTAATTCTTTTTGTTTAGTGTGTTGACTGTAGATTCTTGTACGTTGTTAATTGTTAATTTCACCAATATAATTTGCGTTGCTATTGGAGCAGGTTACGCAGTATATGAGATTTTGTGCCTTGCAGTTCAAATCTGTTTTTAATCGAACGGAGAATCCACTTTTCAATTTTATATGGGAGAACCAAACTGGATATCATTGATTATGTACTCATTACTGTTACTAAAATACCTAGAAAAATTCACTTAATCAACCAACAAACAACACACATCTTCCCTCACACATATACACTTAAGCACAAACATGCACACACGCGCGCGTGCACATACACACATTCAAAAAATATTTCTAAAACACTTTGGTAGAATATATTTTCTACGGTTAAATAATGACATCTGACATAAATTACAATGCAATTTCAACCGTCCCAGAAAAGAGTCCTCTTTTTTCTTTCTTTCTTTATTTATTCCTTCCTGTCTTTCACCACACACATACACGCACACAAATGTATGCACACACATAAATGTATGCACACGCACAAATGCATGCACACACACAAATGTATGCACAGACACATACATACACGCACACATGCACGCATGCACTCATATTCACATACTTATAGCTTTTTCAGTAAGGAAATGAGAGCACTAAATAAATAATTATCCAAAATTCTGAGTACCACCTCTTTCTTCATATGTAAAATTTGTACACCACTTCAAACATTCTATACATATGTATGTATGTATGTATGTATATATGCATATATGTATATATACACACATACATACTTCTGCAGACATATATATATATATATATACATTAAGCGCAGTGTAGTATGCAATGACCTCGAAAGGATGAAGCTCAAATGCAATTTTAATTTGAAGATGAAAAGTTTTGAATTGTGAAGAAATGCCTTGCATAAGTGAAAGTATAAAAATTTTCTTCAAATGAAAACAGTGAATATTTAATTTTTTCTAAAAGAATTATTGTGATCATGTCCTCATAACGGCTTTAAAACACGCTTATTGTTTTATTCATTTACGTAAGTTAACATCAGAAAATTTTGTGTAGCACAATACGTAATAAAACTTTCATTTAGAATTCACTTGACTCCCAACTCACCCGGGTAAACTCATCGTTCTTCTAGAGTAAATAAATCTCAAATACAACAGTCGATCATAACATTTCCTCTGATGTGTGTTCATTTGTCAATGCTGGAAATTATTATTTCATTAGATATTTTAGTGTTTGTTTCGGATACTCTATCATACCCACCACGCGGCTATTGTACTCTCAGATAGATTCAAATGTTAACCACGGGGATACTGATATTCTTGATATATATGTACTTGTATGTTGATAGACTATTTAGAGATAATTACCACAGCATCACAGATACTCTAAGAGTCGTTGAAAATCTTGCTATTTACGACACGGTCTAAAATAGTTTGGGATATTTTCAAAATTGTGACAAATAAGTAATAAATATTTCCTACTGAACCCCTGATACGGCTTATGTGTATGTCCTGGTCTCTCTTGCATTCAAACGTTAATAAACTATTCACCGTTATTATATATATTTATCTAAATTGTGTATGACGATAAAACATTTTATAGACTAGACTATATGTAATTATTATGGGACAAATATCGGTCTCTTCTATCACAAATCCCACTGAAGATTAAGCATCGGCTGAAAAATTGTCATAACATCAGAAATACATATCAAAATTATAATATCCACGCTAGATACCTGTAAATAAGAACATTATTTCAATTCAAATTTCTCAGCACTATAGCTTGCCCAAAATGTGAAATTTTTGTTTAAAGCACCAAAAACCTTTTTAGGTACTACAATATTATACCAAGTATATTCACATAACTATTTTAACCATTCTCTTATGATCGTAACAGCATACCTATTCTATTGCCGCAGTATTATCATATTATCATACATATTCTACATTACACATAAAACCTCTAAATGTAATGCCAAAACAATATTTCAAAAGTCAGGTTATATATTTTAGCAAAAAAATCGTTTTATCTCTAGGCTTAAACACACTCACACATACAGAAATATATGCACATAAACACATACATACAGAGATACATTGCTGCAGATATATATCTGCACGTATAGATTATATGTGCAGCTAGCGTGGCACCTCTACAAAATCTGATTCTATCATATACTTCTTTCGTCACATCCTTTGAACAGTTTATCATTCCATTCTGAAATGAAAATATATGCATTAAGTTTAGATTGAAATTAGATAAACATTTATGCACAAACATATATACGTATTTATTTATGCATGCATATATATATATATATATATATATATATATATATATATTATATATATATATAAACACGCAAGCACTTACATACAGTTTGTGAGAGCATAGAGACATACACGTACGCACACACACACATATATACAAAAAGTATAAATATACATATATGCATACAAGAATGTATACGCATATGTACATATACATGTATATATATATATATATATATATATATATATATATATATATATCATATACACGCAAGTATGTATCTATGCATGTACTTCTCTAAGTATGAGATTGTCTCAACACATACATAATTGCATTTGCATGTGTTACGTGTGAAAAATGTGGCTGTGTATGTCGCAGTGAATGTGCGAGTGTGTGTATCAGTGAATGTGGAAATAAGTGAGCACACGCACATTTCATCACGCACGCATTCTCACCCTTGCACACGGAAACATATATATACACGCAGATACACAAACGGACACGCATACACTTACATATGCAATATACACCTCTACATACAAATACATACACATACATACTCCACAAACACACACACACACATACATTCACACACCTCTCCATGGGGCTACGTACAACGTAACAATAAATAAATGAAAAAGTAAAAACTCACTTTGTTGAATTTAATAATTCCACTTACTACTTCAGTATTTTAATCCTCAACAAAAAGAAAATAAATAAAATAAAAATAAAAGGAAAAATATAAACTAAAGCGTAAACAAAATGTGAATGACAAACAAAACTTACACGGAAACTCCATGTAAAACAGTATTATAGTATGTACGTACACCTGCATGCATGTTTGTATGTATGTATGTATGTATGTATGTATGTATGTATGTATGTATGTATGTATTATGTATTTACTTTTCCAAGTACATATGTATTTTTACGTTTATATAACATTTATATAGAGACAGATGATATATATATATATATATATATATGCATGTGTGCATATATGTATGTATATATATATGTATATATGCTTGTGTGTATGTAAGTATATATATAAATATGTATGTATGTATATGTATATATATAGAAACGCGTCTGACTGTAAATACATAGGCATGTATGTATGTAAGTACGTACCCACACCATATATTCTTATGCCATTGTTTCTAAGTTTATATTACTAACTCTCTGCGCTCGCGTGGCCGAACAGAGACGCGTGCAGACACACCTATACACATACACGTACGCATACACACTCACACACACTCTCACACATGTATATACGCATAGGCAGAAAGTGAAAAACGCAGAATACGGAGGTTATATATAGATGAATCTTGTGTGTTTACGTACATAATCAGATAAATGATACTCTGCGAATTTACATAGATATTTTATGCATTTTACATTTTGCACACATCCATTCATAATATATATACATACATAATATGTATGGATATACATATACATATGTGCATATATCTATATGTATATATATATATATATATATATATATATATATATATATATATATATGCATATATATATACATATATATCCATATATATATATATATCCATAAATATAATAAACAATATCCATATATATATATATATTATATATATATATAATATATATATATATATATACATATATACAAACTCACACACGCATACACATGCATATTCAGCTTTATTTCACTAACAATATACCCATTTCTCCCTATGGAATATTTTGTATAAAGAGATTATACGAGATAAAATACCTTTTGTCGTTAAAATTGTAACATAATGTTTGGAGTTGAAGAGTACTGTACGTGTTTGTAAATCCTACATTTCTTTGAAAATCACGAAATAATAAACAATGATTCCTTCACATAAAGATAGAGAAGAGAGAAAATATGTATTATAGATGTGTGTTTCACATCAGATAGTTGAAAAAATGATGAATCGAATGATAAACACTTGGTTCTATATTTCTGGCAACTGTGGAAAATATCGCGTCTTTGGAAGTTGCAACGTTATATTTGATACGTTTGTATGTCTTTCTTGTGGGCCACCTTGTTATTATATATGATTATTTTTGTGCTTTAGGGTAATATAAAAAAAATTGTTACACCTTGTAAACTTTGATTGTGAAAATGTTTGCTCATTGGAATAGTTTAGCATTTGGAATGCAGACCTGAATTCTCGGTTATTTGGAAATTGCCATTCGCTGCCAGTTAAAATTATTCATAATTCTCTATTTGCATTAAATAAATTTTACTGCCTGTTATGACCAGGAGTTTCTTTGATTTCTGGAGTGTATTTTATGATTATAACGTTTACGTTGTATGTTGGGGGAAAGATAACTAACTTCATGTAATAAGAATTATCTAATAAGGTTGAGTTATAAACTTTGCTATTTTTCTGAAAAATATAAACATCCAAAACAAAACAAAACATAATACAAATCTGCAATTTTTATATCCAGAAATCAATCCATAAATTTTGAGCAAGAATATGTTGAGATAAACGATAAGAATGCTCGTCTGGTGCATTGTGTCAGTAATACCAACGTACAGCACCTTGTGTCACACCATATGACGATGATTCGGCATGTCTGTGGAATGCTCAACCACCGACATTCAATTCAGGAGCAATTTAATTGATTGAACAACTGAACATCCCTTGTGAGATTTCGTGTTTCTGTTCTTTTTTCTTTGATAATCGGAGACCTGACGCTAAGCGTAATGTAATTTGAACTTGAGTTGAATATGCTTTATAAATAAATATTTTAATGCTCTACTTCTGTATCGAGTACTCTCCTTATACATTTTCTTCTACAAATGTGTTTATATTCTAGTGCTTAACAACAAATGCATTATATAAAAACTTGAACTGTTAAGCTCTACACATTTTTATCTCCGTATTGTATTCGTTCTCTCTCCATTTCTTCAATCTGAACCTTTTCTGTCGAAGAGCGTAGGCTCCAGACGTCAATCACTTTTCCATTCTTCCAGAGCGTCAAAGTAATACATGTGGTTGTTGCTCACTCACCTGTCTTCGTGTTTTGTTTTCTGTATATATATATATATATATATATATATATATATATATATATATATATATATATATATATATATATATATATATAAATTTACGTGTATATATATATATATATAATATATATATATATAAAACTCTAGTTGTGTGAGTGTCTGTCCCCTTCGATTTAGATTCCTAACTCCTCCCACATTTTGCGGTGCAGTTTAACGAAATTCGGGTATCTTATAGTCGTGATTCATATCGAGCCCGTCTGACTATTAGCGCGCGTCAACGATGAGTCTACGATTTTAAAAATAATTTAACATGATTTTTTATTCCATTTTAATGCATAATTTTTCGTGTGTCGATGGCGGCGGAGTTGGCGTCCATGGTCACACCTGCACCTGTTTGCTTCTCCCCCTTCTTCCCTCCCTCGTGAAGCTGTGGGGAACGGAGTGTAAGGAAATCAACGCCGTAAAGCGTTGTCAAGGAGACCAGCGTTCTTTTAGAACAACGACTTCATGGCTTGAAGATACCAAAACAGAAATGGCTAAGAAAGCCCGAATTGGCATCTATAAGGGAAGTAACTCTCTAAAAATGCTTATATAGTTATTTCCCTTACAAACCCGAGCAACGCTGGGCGATACTGCTAGTACATATATATATTATATATATTAATATATATATTAATTTACGTGTATATATATATATATATATATATATATATATATATATATATATATATATATATATATATATACATATATATATATATATATATATATATATATACATATATATATAAATATCTATTAATTTACGCATGTATATATATATATATATAATATATATATATACACACACACACACACCACACACACACACACATATATATATATATATATATATATATATATGTATGAATGTATGTATGCATGTATGTATGTATATGAGATTCAGATGAATTAGTTACTTAATTTGAAGCACCAAAAATTAGTGCGGTATTTTCCGTACAACTTCAAAGTAAGGTGAATAAAATCAAAATAAGCAACAGGATATCCAGAGGCATTGTATGGCTCCAGTACTCCTTTAGTAAATGCCAGTGATACCACCTAATAAGTAAATAATTAAGTATAATATATTCTAAATTATTCAAAATTTATCATTTTGATCATAATATTTTCTTGATAACTCTAAATTTTATTTTTATACAATATAACAATATTGTTTAAATCAATCCCCTATAGTACCCCATGATAAAATTTCCTCTCTATTATTATCATTAGTTTTATTAGCGTCTTGCCCCTTTAACTGGTAACTAACATCTGGATTTGAGGTCTTCCACTACCCAACCTCATTATAGCCAGTTACTTTATACTACTTCAAAATAATCTTGACAAGTTTTATGACTATTCCCACTATGATTCTGTCAACTCCTTCATGCCCTTACCTTACCTAACGGACACTATTATCCTGTCTTAGATCTGATATACAAATATTTGATAAACAACACTAATAAATTAAAACTGAACCAAAATCAGTGACAAGCTTTTCCCTGATGTCTTAGAAACTTCTAAGCTGAAGTGATAACAGCATGGACTTTATTTACCTTCTTACTCTCTTAGAGGATTTAAGTAAAATTATACAAATGTGTCCGACTGATTAAAATTTCTATTTATTTATTTATGCAACTGAGGATTGCCTTGCATTTAAATTGATGTAATGATTGCATTGTTAAATTAAATGGAGTCACTTGAAACAGTAGTACTGCATCATCTCTAGATATCCTGTTGCTTATTTTGATATATATTTATATATATGCGAAATATGTATATATACACAATATAGATACACAAACACATGTATATATATATATATACATACATACATACATACATCACACACACACACACGCACACAGGCCACTCTGAATGACACAATTAGAAGGGGCCTCAGTTGGGGCCAGTGGGTTTCGACCGCGGTGACGGTAAGCACCCCGATGGAATAACTCTCTTCTCATTCAAGGGAAGCAGATTCCTAAACTGGGACGCAACGTACAGCGACACTTTCTCCTATTACAACCTTGCCCTATCAGCTGCAAACCCGGGTGCCACCGCCTATAATACGGAGGAGGGAAAAATTAATAAATACAAAGGACTGACCGGCCAATCTCAGTTTGGGCCAGTCGCCGTCGAGGTGATAAGTATTCTTGGACCCCGTACTATCATCTTATCCTGCAAGATCGGAATAATAGTGATAGGATCATAGGGGACTAGGGTCCCCTCATACACAAGATTTAAAATCTTAGAAAATTACCAAATTTAAATCTGAAAATCCACCTATTTCTTGTAATTAAATTTGATGAGTTAGCAGAGAAAGCTTAAATGAATAACTGAAAATGTCGCTTTATAGATAAACTTTTCAAAATTCGTTTTTGGATTTTGTTTGCAAGATTCTTTATATGAGTTCGTGTGTTGAAGTATAGTCTGTTCTGTCTGGGGAGAGTCATTCTCTTTTAGTGCCTTATTATTTAACACACTCACTTTCAAAATTCAAATTTCGTTTTCCACACTTCCATTTTGCGGTGTTTGACATTTCCTTCTCTGTACAATGAAGGCCGGAAGATGAGGTAAAACCTTTTTTGTTTTAATGCAAATTACAAATGTTTCAGAATACGATAAAATGACAAAAAATTATGAAAAAGACAAGAAATCTTTTTTGTGGTTGTTGCTGTTCCAAAGGCATGATGTGTGCGTGTGTGAGTGTGCGTGTGCGACTGAGGTTGGTGGGTGGATATACCAACATTTAAAAGTCACATATTTTAAAAATTCTTCTTTAAAATGGCTTCCTTTCATTGTTTTGCAATGCCTGAAAAGAACAAAAAAGAAGAAGAAAGGGAAATCCCGATAAAAACAGTGAAATTCAAACAGCTATTCCGAAAGTCTTCTTTTCCAGTTTCCAGGAGGAGCAGGTGGAGCACAATGAGCAATATTTACTGCATTTTTGATGTGGAAGAAAATATAAATTTTAGAAAAGTTTACTACCTTACAAAATCTATATCCGCTAAGCAAAGACCTTCTCTAAATGCAGTAAAAAGTATAACATATTCAAAACACTATTTCAGAAGTCATCGCCGTTCTCTTTGTGTATATAAAAGACAAATTTTGGCGGGGCAAAATGAGTAAGACAAGATAAGGTAAATTTACTTCTTCGATTCTCCAAAATTGAAGGGGCAAAAAAAAAAAAAAAAAGATGACTTATACACGTAAACATCCATCCCTCAAAATCAGAAATATTAGAAATCCAACGAAAGTTTTAAATATCTTAGCCATATGAAAGAATCATGGGAAAATAACACGTGATATGGAATTAACGAAGCTCGACTAAATCTGAAGACTCGACATAAAATATTCTCTATAGCTTCTTCACGAGCTGTTGAAGTGGCTCTTTTCCTGATATATTTATCCACCATGCAGTTAAGTAGAAGAAATTATTACGAATAGTCATTACTCATTTTGCTCTAATTGAGAGATTTTGTTTTGAAACCTGAAGATTATCCAATTAGTTATTAGTGTAGGGAAACAGAGAAAAGAATATTGATGGTTAAACATCAAACATTATCCAGATATTTTATTAGCTACCTCAATTACAATCGGGTTAAATTTGAGGAAAAATTTCTCGAAAAACCAGTATCTGCCACCTTTGTTTCAAACTCTCAGCTTGATCAACAACAGCATAAACTATACTGACCAATTTTTACTCCTGATGATGATGCAAGGGCACAAAATAAGAATACAATATTTGCATTGTAGTGGTTAAAAAACTGGAGGGAGAAAAAAACAAGAAATCGGTTATTACTTATTTTTATCCAGTTAACATATTTTCCCCACTTTCATATAGAAATTTCAAGTGTTTGACAGAGTGACGAAAATTATAGGAAAAAGTAAAGAAGAAAAAAATCCGATTTAACAAAAAATAATTTGAAAATATATGCAATAACTTTAAAGCAGAAAATAAAAATGCTTTTAGCGGTTGAAAGATGTAATATTGCAATCAAAACAAAATTCAAAGTTTAGATCTTGGAACATATGTTTTACTTGATTCATGAAATAAGACCAGTTTTCGCTGCCTTACTGAAGTAATTAAGTTTCGAAGTAGCAATGTTCGCCTGCCCAACGACACTCTCATACACACTCACAAACAAGCACACAAGCATTTACACACACACACACACACACACACACATATATATATATATATATTAACACTCATTTACATAGACACATAAATACATTATGAATAAGATGATCAATCAATTTACCATCAATCTAAGAGATTTAAAAAAGCAGAAAATTGCATATTTCCATTGAGATAAGTGATAAAAATATTTTTTCAGGCATACAAATTTCTTTAAAAAGGAACTTTAGTAGACACTCGTACACACGTAAACACACTCACACAGACACAGACACACACACACACACACACACACACACACACACACACACACATGCATGTATGATATGGCTCTGTCTCGCTTGCGGTAGGGAGCTAATCTCTCTTATCAGTCATTAGAGAAGTGCGTCTCGCGGCTAAGAGTTGCCCCGACTCTTATCTCTAGCAATACTTGTGCTGACTAGTACCTTTAGGTACCATAGGGACGTCTATGCTTGTGCCTTTTGGTTGTAAATTGCGAGAAAGCCACCTTGATAATTTATAATTTTCGCATTTAGCGTTTATTGAATCAGCCACTGAATCCTGCGCTATTTTCTGTATACGGACGAAACGAGTTAGATTTAACCCTCGGCAAACGAGTGAGAGTCACTGATGAGGTTTAATCAATTCCGAAACCATCGATGATATGGCTCTGTCTTGCTTGGGGATACGAGCTTCTAGTGGCTAAGAGTTGTTCTGATTCTTATTTCAAACGTCTATGTGTGTGTGTGTGTGTGTGTGCGTGCGTGCGCATCTATGTATGTATTTACGAGACCGTTGTAGACAATGACTGCTACTTTTCGGTTTATTAACACCATCGTCCTTCAATCTCTGCTCAACTATTTTCAGAAATAATTTTACACGCCCATAAATCAAATACTAAAGTTTTGACGTAAGTGCGTGTGTATATATGTGTATTTAAGTGTTCATGCATATATGTATGTGCGTGTGTGTGTGAGCATACACACACTTACACATACCCGCGCGCACATACACACGCACGCACGCAGACAGACACAACTGTACTCTTATGCAAATGAAGCATAGCGTGTTAATATATATACAAATATATCCGCTATGATCCGGTTTGCCATATGAACCATAATCTCGGGAATATGGATACAAAATTTACATGTTATATATTTTGCATAATTTATATATTTTGTATGGATATATATTTTCAGTATCGTCGCACAAATTATATTCTTTTTCTCCCCACGGAATATTTTATATAAAGAGATTTTATAACATTAAAAACCTGTTGTCGTTAAAATTGTAACACTGGTATTTAAAGTTGAGGAGTGTTACAATATTTGTCTATGCTACCTTTCTCTCAAAGTTCTCAAAATATAAACAAAATATTCCTAACTTTAAACAAAATGCAATTTGGTTTAATTTCTAACGATATAAGAGTGGCAGTAGCAGGCAGTTTTCTTTAGTCATTGATATAAATACTACTAGTCCATATGAGAAGTCCTCTCAAGATAAATAACGCAGTAGTCTTTGTTCTAACGCAACGTTCACATTAAGTTGGAGATAAAAATTGCATCTTGATATTTGTGGTGTTATGAGCCAGGCTATGTTGTAGGGGAGGGTCGGAAGTAAGGGAATAGGCATGTCCTGTCGGACGTGGGGTCTGTGGATCCCACCAGAAATGCCGCTGTGGAATGCGGCATCAGCGAAGCACGAGGAGCCATTTGTTGAATGTGACCTTTTTTTCCGGACCGACTGGTAAGACTACCGTAATTCTCTCTCCGCTTCCGTCTTTTTCTTCCTTTACATCACAAGCTATTTCGGCAAAAAAAAAAATGATGAGTATGGTCCAGGTTTTGAATGAAACGGTTAGGCCACTTTGTGGCTAGGGAGATATGACCGCCTGGCTGCAAAAAATTAAGTTGGTGGCAAGACTCCAAGGTATAGATGATCTAGCGAGTTATATACCGTTGTACCTCGATGGATCGGCGTTGGTGCTATACCTGGAAATGGAAGAGAAGGACCTATTGAGCGCAGAAAAATAGAAGGCCCGCTGATGGAGATTTTTATTGTATTATTTATGGTATATAGTCGACTGGGGAAAGCAAAGTGGATGGACGAACAGGTCGATGTGGCTTGCCAACGAAATCAGGCTAGACTCGTGGAATATAGAGTTGGCGCGTTAGAACAAACCGTTAAATTAGCCTTTGTGACAGGATTTCCTGACCAGTTGTCGGTCGAACTGTAAAAGCCGACGAACATTCACTCCATGACAATGGGAGAGGTAATATCTCGGGCCAGAGCCATCGTCTCGTGTTGTAGGACGACACCTTAGGCAGTAACTGCAACACTGAGAAGGGGTCAAACAAGAAACGTGTGCGACCCTTCAAAGGGCAGTTTTCGGTGTTGGGATTTGCATAGGGTGAGGGATTGCAAAGAACTCAGCCATGGAGTAATTTTCTATGGATGCCGTGCTGAAAGAGCTGAACCTGGCTCTCACGTTCAGGCTACGTACTATCGAGGTCCGGACCGATTCGGCCACCGTACTTAGATGGGTGGGATCAGTGATCACAGGCGAGCGGAGGGTACAAACAAAGGGGGTGCAGATATGCTGATAAAACGCCGTCTGGGAATTCTGGGCGAGCTAGCTGCCGAGTTTGACCTGAGGCTGAGTATGGTTCTTATGCCCTCAGAGAGGAATAGAGCGGACGTCCTAACCAGAGGAAATGAAATCCTGGTTGGAGTTAGGTGCGAGAGGATCTGGAGCAAGGAGTGACTCGGAGCACAGGAGATTGCATACCTATTTCTTTACTACCCACAAGGGGCTAAACATACAGGGGAGAAACAAGTACAGACAAACGGATTAAGTCTATTACATCGACCCCAGCGCGTCACTGGTACTTAATTTATCGACCCTGAAAGGATGAAAGGTAAAGTCGACCTGGGTGGAATTTGAACTCAGAACGCGGCGGTGGACGAAATACCACAAAGCATTTTGCGCGGCGTGCTAACGTTTCTGCCAGCTCGCCACTTTAATGATGGAGATTGCATACCATGCATCACATAGGGGTGGATAGGACCCAGTTCCTGGCCAGGAAAGTTGACTCTGACGTGACCAGGCAGAGTGTGCAAAAAGTAGTTGGGAGATGCGACAGGTGCCAGTCCATTGACCCTGCTCTGGGAACTGGAAACGACTGGCAGTGGACGTGACGCACTACAGGCAGGGGACATACCTCTCGAGTGTCGACTGCGGACCGGGACGGTTGGTCATATGGATTGAGATGAAGACGGAGACAGGGGAGGAAATCACAAGACTACTGAATGAGATATTCCTAGAACGAGGCCCTGTGAATAAGCTGCTTGTGGACAATGGCATGGCGTTTCGCTCGGAGGTGCTGAGGGAAATGCTCAGCAAGTGGTATGTCAGCTGTCTCTTTAGGGCGGCATACCGGTTAAGTGTCAATGGGGTTGTGGAGAGGTATCATCGTACCATCAAGACCATAGCAGAGAGGGGCCGCATCTCACCGGTCGAGGCCGTTTTTTGGTATATGTCGACCAGGACGGGACAGGCTGAGGAGTCAGTGTCACACAGGGAAATATTCAAGTACGAGTGGAGGCATCCATGTACCTGATCGCCGCATCCCGCAGAAGAGAAAGGGCATCCCTTTGTGCAGGTCGGAGAAGAAGTCTGGGTTAAGCCTCCAAATGCACGATGCACATCACAGTGGGGAAAGGCTATAATAACCTCTGTGAATTCGAGGAACAATTTATCCGTAGATGGCATGCTACGAGATGTTTTGGATGTGCACAGGATCATCATTGCGACGGAGGATGGAGCCAACAGTAACGGACAAGAGGAGGCCGGCAGGAACATTCCAGGAACTGGGGCAAGTCCTGAAGTCCCATAGCGGTGACAGAGGGAGCGGTGCCCTCCTCAAAGGTTGGCTGTTTACGAGACAAGTTTAAGGCGTATGGTCGGGATTGAGAAGAGGGCGTGGGCAGGCTGGATGAATGATCATCAGATCAGAGGGGCATGTGGTGTTATCAGCCAGGCTGTGTTGTAGGGAAGGATCGGAAGTAAGGGAGTAGGTATGTCCTGTCGGAAGTAGGACCTGTGGATCTCACCGGAAGTGCCGCGTTGGAAATGCAGCATCAGCGAAGCACGAGGGGCTAGTTGGCGGTGAACAGCACATCAGAGCGAACGTGTGAGACTGTACAGCGACGGATAGCGCATGTGAACGTGGAACGAACTTGGAGATCGAGACAGTACGTAGATATTGAAAGTAACCGTTTTTCCCAACCACTGGTAAGACTACCGTAATTTTCTCTTCACTTCCTTCTTTTTCTTCCTTTACATTGCAATATTAATACTGCTTCTGTGAATATAAAAAAGAAATATGTCCTCTCTGAAAGTTACAATTTTATTTTTTATATATTTTTATGTACTTTCGGGATACGATGTTTTATTCAACCTCTTGGAATAATTAAAGCTAGTTTCAATAAACTAAGTAGCAGAACAACAGTAAAGTGCTAGTTTATAATTATTGCAAGGTCAATTGAAAATAATTAATTTCAAATTGATATACACTAACATCTGCCGCTTGTTATGTATTCATATCGAGGCATTAATTCAGATTAATTTATCGTTAATTATAGGAAACTAGGTGTGCTAATAACTTAATTAAACTTTCCATGGAAAACTGCTGCCAATTCTATAATATAGTTGTTTGTAGTAAATGATTCAATAACTTGTATATTTCACGATGATAGTTTTGCGGATTGCTTGAACCTGATACAACACTGTGAAATGAAATTACGATTTAATTACTCGGAACAGATTTAATATCTGTCTATATCTTAGAGAAATGCGTGCCTATGAATGCAATTATATATGTTGCTGAATCGTTTTAATGTTAATTACACAAAGTAGACAAATTAAACGCAAACAGACTGAAATGTTTGGAGATAGCTAGAAAAATATGTAAAATTGATGATATAGTGAGATACATGCCTTTATATACATTATAAAGACAATAAACCCGCAATTACTTGTATCATTGTTTTGCATAATTAAATTCAAAGAAGTCCTTGTCAAACATATTTTACATAAAACATCCATCAACATAACATTTCTTTCTATCTACCGGAAATGATTAAATGGCCAGCGATGTATTTAATATTCAATCAAATTTTAAAAAAAAGTTTTTACAAAGCCGATAGATATTTTGAAATCATGTGATTGTAATAATACAAACTGGAATTAATTTACTGCAATGTAAAAGGGATAGTGCATGTTCTTGTTTCTAGTATTTATAATATTTCCATATCGCCCAAGTTCTGTTGGGAAATTTTTACATTTAAAGTATGTGTATGTGTATATGTGTGTACGTATATATGTACATGGATATATGTATGCATGTGTATATATGAGTGTGTGTGCATGTGTGTGTGTGTGTGTGTGTGTGTGAGTACATGTGTGTGTGTGTACGTGTGTAGATGTCCGTGTGTGTAGCCATGCTGAAAGTTTTACACTTACTGTTTGTATTAGAGTATGTAGATATGTAAGAGATTTTGTAAAACGTGTGATCCTGTTACTCACGTGTTTATCATCTATTTCTATCCACCATTCTTTAAATATTGAGTATTTGAAACAAATTTTATCTACATAGCTACTAAGTTAGGAATATTAAAGTAGTTTATTTAGTGACCAGTATTAATTACAGTACACAAATAGTGACCATTCTATACCATAGTACTGAAAACAGTGACCGATATATGTTATGGTAATGTAATAGAAAACAGGCTTTGTCATAGCCCTGAAAATACAGACTAAGTTAGATATATCATAGTAATGTGAATAGTAGGAATACAAAATAACACTCGCTAGTGTGTAAAGTGGTTTTAACATTTCAACACCGTTAATATGCGGTGGTTATTATTAGACAAAGTACAGTGTCTTAAGCATGTTTGTGTAGATAAATGTGTTATTAGTTGCTGCAGCAACAACACATGAAAAGAAGAAGAAAGAGTTAATATTCAGAACTCCCATGTTAATCATACTTGATAGTTTCACATCTACTCTTGATTGATTCTTTGCAAAGCAGGTTTTGACTTATCTCCAAACTATCGGGAAATAAAGATACCAATGTTATGCTTTGATAATTATGTCTATAAGTCAGATTAAGAAAGATTAAAGTTGAAATATTATGTCTCGGTATATAGATCACAGTGAGTCAGGGAAAAATTTCCAGACATATTTATTTATTTTTCTACTGTTAGATATTAACCATATTTTGATAACAAATTGTTTCCATGCCTCTCTTTCAGACATCTTTAAGAGCGAAAATTTTCTTGCACTTAAGAGAAGAAAAGTTTTATCAAGAAATGATTTAGTGATAGGTTTAAATATTCATGTTTAGAGATCCAAACGAATGTATACATACATACATGCATACATGCATACATACATACATACATACATACATACATACATACACACACACATACATACATACATACATACATACATACATACATACATACATACATACATACATACATATATACAATGACAAGGCTTTCTACCCTTATCCACCAGTTCCAACAAGGTTTAACGGAAAAGGAAAAAGATTACTTGACTAGATTTGATTGCAATAATTCAACAAAGCACAATGAGTTTTAAAACGCCAGAAATACATACCAAATTCAAATGAGGCAAATTAAACGGATATAGTGACAAAGGAAGTCACCAGATTTGCAAGATGTTGCGGACAGATGTGACTCCAGGTAATTCTACCAGAATTTAAACGGTGTTTTTGGACATGTGTCTGGTGGCTCAACTCCCATACTTTCAACTGAGAGCAATCTTCTGACAGATAAAAAGCAGATCACGAAACACTGGGCACAGCATTTTTCAAATGTTCTCAATATGGACTCAATTGTTGATGAAGAACTGACCATCAACCTACCACAAAAGCCTATCCTTGAAGAACTGTCCGTCGCTCCATCAAATGCGGAAATACTAAAGGCCATAAAACAGCTCACGAATGGAATGTCGTCAGGTAAGGATGGCATACCAGCCGAGATATATAAATGTCGTAGCAGTCTCCTGTTGAACAAGTTATGTTAACTCTTCTCCTTAATCTGGGAATCAGGTTCACTCCCACAGGAATGCAAAAACGCTTCTACAGTCCATCTTTATAAGCACATAGGTAACAAATGTGAATGTGACAGCCATAAAAGTATCTCCTTTTTGTGTGTTGTTGGACAGATCCTTGGAAGGGTTATCTTAAATAGACTAAATGATGCCTTCCCACAGATTAGGGTTGCCTGAATTTCAGTATGGTTTTCGGGCTGGTAGAGGCACAGTGGATGTGATTTTTAGCTGGAGACAAAGGCTTGTGAGCACACCCGAAACCTTTTTGTTATATTTATAGATCTAAAACTTTCAACACCATATCTAGGGATGCTCTTTGGGCTGTCCTTAGAAAGCTATGTATTCCAGAAATGATGTTCACTTTCATAATTTCTTACCATCAAAGGATTATGGCTTCTGACAGATATAGCAGGGAAGTGACCAATTCATTCACAGTCTCAAACGGGACAAAACAAAGCTGTGTTCTCGCACTATTCTTATTTGCTTTCTGTTTCTCTGTTATTTTGGAAACAGCGTTTGAGAGTCTTAAATAAGGAATAGCGTTTGAGTACAGAACTGGTGGCGGCTTGTTCAGCCAGCAGCGCTTCAAAGCAAAAACTAAAACTTTCGTGCAAACAGTTCGAGATTTGTTCTTTGCAGACGATTTGTAGCATACACTCCTAAGAACATGCAATGGATTCAAATCAACCTCTCGCGTGCATCGAAGGCTTTTGGTCTGACCTTCTGCGTCAAGAAAAGTGAGCTTGTCCATCAGCCCAATAATAACCATCTTCCCGCTGTTGACCCTATTGTATATGTTTATGGGAAAGCATTAAAAACTGTTTCCTCCCTCACTTGTTTCTATTGTGTCTAATGATGCGAAGATGGATAAAGAAATCGAGTCCAGAATCGGGAAGACTAGTTCCGCTTTCGTTAAGCTTTATCACAAGCTATGGAACAGCCACGCCGTCTCGATGAAGGTGAAATTTAACGTAAGATGGTGGTTTTGACAACATTACTTTATATTGCTGAATCTTGGACTTTGTACCAAAAGCACATCAATTAGCTTGATGCTTTTCATATGCGATGATTGCTTACTATCTCCAACGTAAAACCGAGTTACCATATACATAAGAGTGAGTTACTTACAAAATGTAACATTGGTATTGAAGCCATCCTCATCAAAATACAGCTAAGATGGTCAAGTCATCTTTCACGTATGAGTGATATCAGTATTCCGAAGCAACTTCTCTTTGGCCAATTCCCGACAGGAAGGGCAGCTGGAAAACCACTCTTGCGCTACAAATACAAATTATAAGACAATCTGAAACGATGTAACTTTCAGTTTTCTTCCTGTAAAACAAAACATCAGAACGCAGGACTTGGCACCAGTCCGCTTCTCCTCAGTTCGAAAATTTGAGCAAAATCGACTCCAACACCGGGAGCAACTTTGTGGAAGCATGGAGGCACGCTAGCAAAATACTACTCCTCTAAATGGATGCCTTTTCTATCACTGTGGCTTTGTGGCTCTAAGCAGAGCAGGCCTAGCCATCCATTCAAGAAAACATATAGTATACAATCCACAAGTATTCAAGCAAACTGAATCCTTAACTTGTTCAATGTACCAAAAGTTTTGCAAGGCACCAGCAGGCTTCAAGTGACACGTTCATGTCCATAGAACATAATCAATTTTACAGAACTTTCATTTGTCTTTCACAAGCGAATCCATGCACATACACAGACGCGCGCACACACACACTCACATACATACATACATAGATTCATACATACATGTATACATACATACACGCACAAACACACGCATACATATATATTGAGGTCAGCCTGCATTGCTCTTTCAACAACATAATTTGTTTTGAAATTTTGAAATAACTGCTACGCTGTTATAAAAGCTATTAAGTTTTATAAATCGGCAAAGACTTCTCGGGAAGTGTGAATATTATCAGCTCCAATGTAGATTTCTAGTTTACCTTCCAAATTAAACTTCGAATGCTTTTGTGTAAAGAAGAGATCTGTTAAGTTATGTTCTAATGAATTAACGAGAGCGGTATATTTCTAATGAAATTATACATGCAAAATAATGTATTAGCATATCCAAAGTTTGTAGTGAACATAATGATGTATAGAGAATAAGTCTCTCACAAACCGTATCCTTCATATTAAAATAATTTCACCCTATCTCAACCACGTTATACGTATTCTTTTATGTTGAAAGAAGTAAGCGATAGTTTAATGGGTTAAACACGTATAATCCTGAAATATTTAATCGCTCAAAAGGAAGTAAAGCTTTTCTTTACAAAATTCCACTTGACTATTGTTCAAGTAAAACTCCTAGTGACAAGCAACAGTAACTATTATTGAGCAAACAAAGAGAACGAAATATACAAAAGAACAAATGTCGCTGAGTTATATGAAACAAAATAAATGTGAAAGTGTATCTAAGGAAAGAAACCTTCCCTGTAAGTCCAGTGAAAAAGGCTCGGCTGCATTAACTCACGTATCAAGTATCGACACAAATACAATGGTATGTCTCAACACTTGCATACAAATAATCAAAATACTCATACACATCGGAAACGATCCATTAGAAATGGAGTCGATAGTAGAAGACAATGAAAGCTTGAGTTAAATAGAAATATAAAACAAGCGAAAAATAATTCAAAGAGACTTGATACATTTCGGAAGGAAAGGGTAAGGTGATATCAAGACGTTTGTCATTGTGTTCTTTATACTAAATAGCCTATATCATAATAAATAATGCGTATCATAGTAAATAGGGTATTACTTAGCGAATGTTGTTTTGCATGCTCCAACTGCAGAATTGCATCAGGCTTATAGGAGACAGATTTTATAAATTCAAAACAGCTTATAGTTTCATTGCAAAACATAACGTTTCGTAAAGCAATTTAATTTGTGCTATTATTTTTCTTTACACACGCCTATGCATGTCTGTATGTATATATATATATATTATATATATATATATATATATATATATATATAATATATATATATATATAAACTCAAATTGTGTGTCTGTGTGTGTATATGTGTGTATGTTTGTGTTTAACTTCCCGGCACATCGCCTCCTAGCCAATCGTAGAACCACCTAAAATGGGTCACTTAAAGTTTAGCCGAATGAAAATTGAACTACGCTATTTCTGTTCCGAAATTCATCTCGCAAGTGCAAAAATCGATAATGCGTTTGTTTAGGCCTTATCCCACGCATTGAATAGTGAACTTTACTCAGTCAGCTATTGGACGTGAACTGTGTTCACCACGCGTGCAAGCATGCATAAATTGCATGAAAAATAAAAAATCAAGATATAAAAACGAACCGCCGTAAGCATTGTAGAAATTCGGCAAAGAAATGAATTTTCATGATGTAGCAATTGTTCGTACGCAATGTTTTGAGTGGCACGGGGTTACTAAAGCAGAAGAACGTCTCTGAAAGGCGATAGGAGATTTGGAAGACATACCACGAGTGTCAATCCCCAAAATGTGGTATTGTAGTAATGCAACGTTTCGAAGCGCTTTAAAGAGAACATTCGGCGAAAACGACTAGATCTGTGGGGCGCTAAGAATTAGATTCTTCGCGACGACAATGAATCCTGTCACTGAGCACTCTTCACTCATGAGTTTCTTGCCAAAAACAATATGGTATGTCTCCTGCACCCGCTAAATTCGCCAGATTTAGCACCTACGGACTTCCATCCCAACCCCAAGATGAAATTGCAGCTCAAATGTCATCGTTTGAACACCGCTGTCGAGATTTAGAGCAACTCGCAGAAGGTCCCGGATTCGCTTACGGAAAACGACTTCCAGACCGAATGCCAAAAGTGAAAAGAACGTTGGGACCTGTGTATTGCTGCACAAGTTGATTATTTCGAAAGAGATGATGTGAAAACTTAGATAAGTTATTTTTATAACTAGTCCTGGAACAATACATACATGCATACATGCATACATACATATGTTCCTCAACGATTTATTATAAGAACCAATAACAAAATATTTATATCTTCATGTGCTCAAGCGGGTATACTTTATCTTTTATCTTTTACTTGTTTCGCTCACTGGTTAGCGGCTTTGCTGGGGCTCTGTCTCGAAGAATTTAGTCGTACAAATCGACCACGATACTTGTTATTAGATACTGGGGATTGTTCTATCGATCTTATTTGCGACGTTGCAGATACGTAAGCAAGAAGACACCGGTTATCAAGCGGTGAGTGGTGCACTCAGGAAACACAATCATTTACACATTTGCATAGACTGACGTGCGTGCGCGCACATGTGTTTGTGTGTGTGTGTACGTGTGTGTATGTGTATATTTAACTTGTCTTTTTAGTAGAAAGAACCTGTTGTTATACGTGTTTTGTATTTGTAATCGTGTAACATTTCCCCCGTTTTCTCGTTCTTTTTATTTTGTCCGTGTCGTTGCACACATTCGCCCGCTTTCTTCCAAAAATTTAATGCCCTTAGCTAGAATTTTTGGGGCCTACCAATTTTCACAGTCTCAAGTGTCACAGGCCACAAGTGTAGTGATAATTGGAAGATTGGCTGATGAATAGAAATCCACGAATGTTCCGTCCTTGTATCGTCCACCTACCCGCATGTTTTTATTGTCGTCCGCTACGTTCCTGTTCCGTTTTTGGGATTCATATATATATATATATATATATATATATATATATATATATATATATATATATATATATATATATATATATGTATATATACATACATATATATATATATATATAATATATATATTGGCCCAGGCGTTAGATGATAAACACATTTTAAAATATTTTTCATTCCCTTCGAAGTTTTATCCCTAATAGTGGTTTGGAATTTAACTGTCCTCTTTAGCGTGCAAGGATTCCTATGATGGATTCCTCTTATGTGTTTAAATGTGCACTGTATTTATATGAATAATATATAGTCTATTGACTAAAGTTTTACACGTTAGGTCACTGGTAATAGAAATTTCTAATATTTCAGATTACCCCTTGATATTATTAATTATTAATAATTTTTTATTTGGATAATTTTCGAATTGAAAAGCCGACATATTTATTTACTGCCGACAAGGAGCAGCGCTTGCGTGGTTGATTTAAAAAATTAGAATGTATAATCACAGGGCATATACTGGATTGCCTCGTGTATCTATATTTAATCTAAGGTGTACCTACTGAAGAAGACTTCGCCTAGCAAATTATTTTGTTTGTTAAAAAAATCTATGAAACCATTGGTCCAGGAGTTAGATGGTAACTGTATTTAGTTTTCATTCCCTTCGAAATGTTATCCCTAATAGTGGTTTGGAATTTAGCTGTCCTATTTAGCGTGCAAGGAGTCCTATGATGGATGCCTCCTATGTGTTTAAATGTACACTGTATTAATATGAATATATATATATATATGTATATATATACATACATATATATATACACACATATTATAAATATATACTAGCAGTATCGCCCGGCGTTGCTCGGGTTGTAAGGGAAATAACTATATAAGCATTTTTAGAGAGTTATAGCCAAAAAATAGCAAAAAAATGCATTAAAAATTGAAAAAAATTAAGGTAATTTTTTTTTTAAATCGTTGACACATCGTAGATATTTTTAGAGAGTTACTTCCCTTATATAAAAGCGAAAAAAATGCATTAAAATGGAAAAATATGATGGTAATTTTTTTTAAAATCGTAGACTCATCGTAGACGCGCGCTAATACCCAGAAGGGCTCGATATGAATCACGACTATAAGATACCCGCTTTTGGTTAAAATGTGGGAGTAGTTACGAATCTAAATCGTAGGAGACAGACACACAACTTCACTCTTATATAAAGATGCTTTTATTTTCAGTCATAGAGTTAGATTTATGAAGGTCTTCAGTAGAAAATCCTTCGAATTCTGACTCGCTGCTTGATATAATGAAATTCGTATCCATTTTTTGTCAGAATTACAAATTTTGAAAACACAATAGGAACAAATTTCGGAAAAAAATCTCCCATAATTCACGGAATTAAAATTACACTTCGATTTTTGTACAAAACTGTATTTGAAGTGTTTACGAAGTATAATACGTTTTTTCACGAATGTACTAAAGAGATTTACTCTGATATTCTCATTTAAATATGAATAGGTAAATTCGGGCGGTTTGGTAACGAAAGGGTTTATATAAGTGTCGTCTGTTTATACATAAACACTGTTTCATACTTTCAGTTTAGTCTTCCTCAAATCACTCTGTCGCTATTTACTCTCTTCCTCATCTTATCAGTTAGCTTGCCATACATTTTACTCATGTATCTATCAGCGTGATAGACAGAAACAAATATTACATCTAGTTTCACTTTATTCGTTGCACACTGTGTGTGCGTTTGCGTGTGCTGTAAACCAGACTAAGAAAAGCATTTGACATACACACCAGAATGTGAGTTTTCTGTAAATTTTGCTTAATTGGAGTTTAAATTTTAAAAACTGGAACTGGCAAAACCCGATGCATTCTACTCTTAAAAATGCTAGGTAAATTGTAATTGAAGAAATCCTATAATGTAGATTTCTATCACTGACAAAGGGAGGCAGATAAAATCTGCCTTTTATAATAAGAGATATATACACATATATACATATATATACATATATACATGCATACATATATATATATATATCACCGTGATCACCGTGACTGACCAGGCTATCAGATGTTGCTACACATCGCTGGTCACAATGCGCTTCGCATTGTTTTAGCCTTCATATGACGCCACCCCGCTGGCTAAGCGAGGAGGCCAACAGAAGAAAGAGTGAGAGAAAGTTGTGGCGAAAGCGTACAGCAAGGATCGCCATCGCCCCCTGCCGGAGCCTCGTGGAGCTTTAGTTGTTTTCGCTCAATAAACACTCTCAACGCACGGTCTGGGAATCGAAACCGTGATCCTACGACCGCAAGTCTGCTGCCCTAACCACTGGGCCATTGCGCCTCTACACACACACACACACACACACACACACACACATATATTTATACTTGGGACTCATGCGGCAGAAATTATCAAACTTATTACAGATCGAGAGGTTGTAAATTTATGTAAAGGAATTTTTGTATTTCGCTGCATAGTATGAAACTGCATAACGATTGCAATGACACGTGATTAATCCATATTTCTGAGCCAGTTTGTACGCTATGTTTTTCAATAATAAATATTAAATAAATAAATAAATATGAAAAAAATTATGCTGCTTACTCATAAATGAGAGTGCCGGGGAATATAAATACAGTATATATATAGGTTGGGAATAATATACGGTAGCTAGCAGCAGCAGATAGCATAGGAACTTTTTATTATTGCATGTGGAATTAACTTGTTGCGGTATGTGGAATTAACTTGTTCCTGAAAGAATATATAAAGTTCTACCAGTCATTTGTCTCGTCTAACGTTATCTTTGACTATTGAGCATATATGTTTTGTTATATTAAATGGTATGTTCCATTTTGTATGGGAAGGGTGGCAAAATTGAAAGTCTAAATATTGGTGTGTGTCTGTGTTCCTGTAATAGAGATCAGTTCAAACTGTCTAATTTTCTTTCATTATCAGAGTATCTAGAAAGAAGAGTTCCTTTTCATTAATTTCCATAGTGAATCAGATTGAAACATGAATGCTATTTATTAATCTAAGTAATTTTGTAAGGTCCTCCTTACTTTGGTCCCAAAATATGAAGCTGGCATCTAACAAACTTTTCCAGTCTCCTATGAAATAGATTTGGAAATGGTGGGCAAAAGTAATTCTGGATAGGGTGTAGATTTTTTTCTAGGTACCCCATTTCTGGTGTGGCATATGTTGTAAAGACTTTACACACCATTGTAGTGCCTTGTTATTGTAGATAATATTGATTATCAAAGAAGTAGTTGTTTTTCAGTACAACCTCTAAACCTTCAATTATAAATTCTTTTGAGAATCTCTCCTGAATTATTTGAGGGCGTTTTATATCCAGAATTCTACTGCTTCTGGTCCATATATATGGGGAATATGTGTATAGAGACATGTTTGTCAAAGCCAACTAGTACTATCTTTTTATCTAACCATTCTGAGACATGGCTTAAGTAGTCCATGTCATCTCGGATGAAACTGGGAACTAATCTGCATAAAGGTTTTTAAATTATGTTAAGCAATTTGCTTAATCCTTGAGTGCTGGATGCTTGTCCTGCAAAAGTCGGACGCAATTTGAGATCAGTTGCTTTGGAAATATTTATATATGGAGTATGGAGGCATTTTAAGCTGTTGTTTGAATTAGTGGATTTTAGGAAGTCCATAAAATTAGCGAGGTAATCCAACTCCTTTTTTGTTAAGTCATGCTAGTATTTGTTGGTAACTTTACCAATTCTGCTCGATGTTCGTCTATCAACATAGCTATCTGCTTTTCAGTAGATTTGGTCATTAATGGGTCTAGTCCATTATAACAACGGATCCTCCTGTGTCTGCTTATTTAATAAATACAGAGGAGTCTTCTTGTGGACATTGTAATGCCTTTTGTTCCCCATCGGTAATATTTTGTTTTCCAGGGGTTTCTGGAATGTTTGAATTAGACCTTTTCAGGCATATCATATATTTCTTCAGATGTTTGTGTTGACCAGAAATCAAAATGAATTTAAAGGGATATATTATCCTGGCGGTTACCGTGTTTCCTCTTAACTGGGTTTCAGATACTGGCTAACCACGACGGTTTTTTATGATACCTGAGATAAAAAATAGTTGCTAGGCTCTGGTAACTTTTCTCGCTGGGTAAATCCGAATACTGCATAATTTTCGTAGAGTAAGTTATAATAATGAGAACGGAAATTACATAAGATAAATTTAATAGTTATTAACAACATCTTTAACTGAACATATGCGCGTTTCAACTGCGTCGACTGCACACTGCTGGTTATGAAACCTGGTGTCATAGTCGGTGCAGTTTCATCAGGGCCCTTGCTCTCTGATGTTTTGAAGTGAAACTATTAATAGTAGCACTCATACCTCTTAAAAAGACTTTATTCATTCAGTTTGCACATTCCTTCAGTTTAATTTCAAAACGTCAGAGAGTATGGACCCTGATGAAACTGCACCGAACATGACACCAGGTTGCATATCTAACAGTGTGCAGTCCATACAGTTGAAATGAGCTGAGGTCCAGTAAATGATGCTGTAAATAACTGTTAAATAAGATTATGGATGTGAAAAATCTCCGTTCTCCCTTATCATTATCGATACTATATATGTGTGTGTGCGCGTGTCTATGTATGTATGTATGTGTGTGTATACATACACACACATTCACATTTATCATACATGCATGATTATGGTTTCACCTAGATACATACATATATATTCTGCCTCCACACACTGGTTCTATCTACCAAATTCACTCAGAAGGTGTTGATCGGTCCTGGGCTGCTGCAGAAGATACTTGCCATAGTGCCACTGCGTAGTGGGACTGCATGTGAAACTATGTCGTTCCAATGCAAGTTTCTTAACCAAACAAACATGGCACGGGTTGGTTGTATTCTTAAAGATTTCATTATCTTTAACTGCACAAACCAGTTTTATATAACATTTTATTGTTGCAGAACTTTGTGTCTCAATCTATTTACTGTTTTGTTAAGTTTACAGGGGCAGCGTGACTTGTAGAAAATACCGATTCCCTATATGTGCTAGATATTTGATATCATTATTGGAATAACCATGAAATTTGGTTTATTGAAATCTTTAAGACAATTATAAGGACCCATGTAGTGCGGAAAGACACGTTTAACTGCACTTCCTTCACTTGTTTCCTCTATAGTTTTATTCTTCTGAATAATTAACAAATACTGCAATGACAACGTCGATGACAACAAAAAGAACAAGAAACGGTAGAAGAAGAAGAAGAAGAAGAAGAAGAAGAAGAAGAAGAAGAAGAAGAAGAGAAGAAGAAGAATTAATAATAGCTTGTGATTTAGACACAAATCCAACAATTTTGAGTGAGTTATGGTGTCGAGTGGATTAGTCGATTACACTGACCTTAGCACTTGCCTGGTGCTTTATTCTATCGATTCAAAAAGGAAGAAAGTAAAGGTATCCCTGGGTGAGATTTGAACTCAGAACCTATAGAGCCGGAACAAATACTGACAAGCAGTTTCCCCAAGGTTAGCCCTTCCACGTCTCTACATATTTTGAAATGCGATATCTTTATTCTTTTTCTTACTCACCTCTCTACCGTACAGGTATTTGCTTAAGATTATCATTTCTGTCGATTCAGCTTCTATTTTATCATTGATAAATCGCATAACATATTATTAACTCTCTCTTATTTTGGAAGATAAACACCCACAACAACTATTCCTTTCGTGGGTCTAAACAAAATATTCAGTAAATAAATAAATATATAATCTAGATAAAGTAATGATAATAATAATAATGATAATAATAATAATAATAATAATAATAATAATAATAATAATAATAATAATAATAATAATAACAACAACAACAACAACAACAACAACAACAACAACAACAACAACAACAACAACAACAACAACAACAACAACAAAAGCAACAATAAATAAATAGACTAGATAAGATAACGAAACAAAGAACGGAGATAATTTCTTGGAAGAAATCGATTTAAGTTATCTATTTCGTTAATATTCCAAGTCTGCAGGAAAATTGTAATTTCATATCAATATCAGATGAGTTAAGATTTCTGAAAATGATAATGTTTCTTCGTCTATAATGCAAAGAATTTTAAATATAAATCCTGACCAAGAAATTTGTATGCCGGGGTGTTGGGTGTTTTATAGTTCAGAGTAAAAATGAAGGTAAAATAATTGTAACAAGCCTGTACAAACGAAGCTCCCAAAGGCAGTGTCTCCCAGATATATGACTACTTCACTGCCTGCGGCTATGAAAATCCGCATGCATAACAAACGAATCCATTGTCAGTTGTTAATTATGTTAGCACGCTGATGGCGTATTCTTCTACATTGCATTGTCTCAAAGTGATTATTGAATTTAAATATTACAATTTTAAACGTGACGGTTATATTACTAATGTATTCTAGGGATGAACAAATTTCCAGTTTAAAAAATTCATAGTAACTCCGTAAATGTGAAAAAGAAATGCGTTGATTATTGTGCAAAAATAAATATCAAAATGTGAAGCGTGAAAAAATGACGTATAGATTACTGTGCATATTTTAGACTTTAAACATGAAACATTTTTCAACGTTTACTCATTAACGCACCAAATAAATGACGTCTGGGAGCATATAATTATTACAAATACTAATGTAGGTAGAAATTTAAAGCCATTCAATTCGCTTAAAAGAAGAACAGCTGTACAGCCTCTAAGAGAGTTGGCATCGTTGATTTGGTAGTATACAGCTGGGGAGAAAGAACAAATGCCAACTGCAGAAGATGCCAAGAAGTGAAAAGTTTATGGGAAAGTTGAGTTTCTAGCTACAACAGGGAAAAGAATTGGCTTAACCAATGTCAGATGAAAGAAAATCTAAATAGATATAAAGATAAATATATTGTATCAAGACTACAAGCAAATTTACAATCAAAAGTCATGCGAAACACACATATCCATATATGCACACATCCATGCATAGATGCACACATGTATGTATGTATGTATGTATGTATGTATGTATGTATGTATGTATGTATGTATGTATGTATGTATGTATGTATGTATGTATGCATGTATATATTATGAATGTTCACTTATAATAAAAACGATTTGCATTAATCTGTTGTGCTAATCTGTAGTTTTCTAGTGTACAACTTTTGCTGAAATTTCGAAGTCACTATCACCACATGCTTATTTGTAAAAAAATATTATATGATTTTTCTACGTGAATAGTTAGGAGAAGATAAGGAATTTAAGTTTATAGGTAACTAGCTGACGTACCCGGTAATCCCGGAAAAGCTGGTCTTATCCTTTGGTTCCGTTCTCGTAATTATTTCGCTAATCCAATAACAACAATACGAAGTATGTAGCCCTTAAAACGTGCATTTACAGAGAATACCGAACTGTCTTACATAGGATCTTGCTTTTAGAAAATCCCAATAAGTTATGAATACCCAGATCGTGAAGTTATTTACGTAATAACATGAAATTAGTTACCCGATAGTAAGAATTCAAATGAAGTACCCCAGAAAAGGGATTTATGGGTTCTTAGAGTATGTAGCACTTAGGAGGAAATACCAATAAGGTATGTATACCAAAATCGCGAAGCGTGTTACGTAATAACAGGCTAATCGGATATGAGATAATAGCAATTTAAAGTAAATAACTCTGAAAAAGACTTCTGTGCGTTCTGAGAGAGTATAACTCCTAGGGGCGCTAGTGTTGAAATAGACTTACAATGACTGTAGAGACAGACTGACATTTAGTTTTACAGTAGACATACAAATAAATTTGCGCATAGATTTAAAAATAAAATAACATGTAGATTATCAATACATTTACAACACTTACAAATATTACAGTTAAATAACAAATACCTGACGATTTAACATTTTTGGTCTTTCCTTATAGGGTATAAATAAACAAATGATTAGGATTGCCGACTCTTGAGCATCAAACATAAATTTGGCCAAGGGAGAAAGCTGGTTCCGCAAGTTTCAAACCTACCACATCCAAAGACTGCCCCTTCGCTTTGTTAATGCTCGTTGCAAAGTACAGTTTGAACGGGAATTCCAGGCGCTTGTACTGGATAAACATAACCGAGTGAATAAATGGAATTCTAGGAAAGAATACAGGATCACCGCTTGCTTTAGCAGTCAAAATTCTTGTCTCCAAGACTGTTGGCATCATCTTGTTTATTATAAGTCGTGTGCCATCACAAATCTTTGGTGGATCGAAGTTTCGAAGCAGCATAACTGGTGCTCCAATCTTGAGGTGGAAGTTGTGAGGTGGGAGGCCAGGTGGTATTAGACTCTTCAAGAATTCAGCTGGATAATTCACAGCCTCATCGATGTTGAGTACAGAGTCAATGGAATTGTAGATATGACGCTCACCTGGCGATTGTTCAGAAGTATGAAGTTAAAATCATCAATTCCCTTATTCTTTGGACCTAAAATGGCACAGGTTTCCAACCAGTTGTGGTCTGTAAACTAATTCCTCAGGTTAGGAAACACCTTATTCATTAGTTCTTTTAAATCAGGTACCATATGACCAAAAGGAAAATTTACCCGGCCATCCTTCTCTCCAAGCGAAGTGCCATTACTGACGTACAACAGTTGCTTTGAAAAGGTTGTCTGAATCATCACCACTGAGCTGCAGTCTTATGTTGGTCGTGAATTTCAGCTTTTGCACACTGCAAAAATGCTGGTGTTTACCTCATCAGCTCTTGTCTCCTTTCGAACCACGGGAAGGGTTTATCTAAAGTCCCCTACAAGCAAGAATTTGGCACCTCCAATGAACCTGGTATTGTTTTTCAGATCCTGATGGGACATGTCAAGAGCTTCAAAGGAACCCTTATGGCTATTTGCCGCCTCATCTCGGAAGATCAACCTGCATTCACCCAGGGAGTTTGAAACAGGAATGTGCTGTGCGGCCACCACTTAGCAGAGTTGTAACTATTCCTTTCACGCCACTGCTTCATTTGGCACAGTTTAGCCAATAAAAGGTTGATGACAGATGTCATGCCAGTTCCATCCGAAGCACCCAGAAAGATAAAACCTCCTCTTTCATTTTCAATGCTCGAAATAATAGCCTTATTAACACTCACTTGGTCCTCCATCAGTTGGTGTTCATTATCAGCTAAATACACCGTCATTTCCTCTATGTCATAGCTGATTTCTCACAGGTACTCAATTGCGAGATTGTTTGCTACCAGCTCCGGTTGAGGCAGACCAAATGTGGCAATGCCTTGATCACCCATAGATAGCATACGGGTGTCCGAGTCAAATAATTCCTCATTGTAAATGGTGTTATTAAAAGTGGCAATTTCCGCTGAGGTATGTCTTTCAATCCTTTGTAGAATGTCCTCTGCCATGCTGGTTTTGTGTGTCGCCCAAAGGTACATATCATCATGATAGAAAATAGCTGGCGCAGTTGACTTAGTACTTTGCTGATTGCTGTCTCCTCCAGTGTCTGGTCCCACTGAGAATCGTCCTCTAGTAGTTCCTGTTTGGCGCAGGCTTCTCTCTAGGTCGCGCAGACTTCCCCATTGTGTCTTCGAAGGTGTGACAGTGTGTAGCAGGAGACGCGGGAAGAAGCACTCTTGCTGATTAGGCTGCACAGTGTACACCCACCCGATGGCTCCACTTCTGAAGACAGCATGTTCTTCCTAGCCCTCAACGCGTGCTCCTTGCTTGTGTCTGTTCCATCTATTGTGTGCCCAGGTATAGTACACAGGAACCTCAGCATACATTACCGTTCGGGCAAGCAGATCACATTGGTATAATCTGAAGAAAGCTGTCAAAGTGGTTTCTGGTGGATTCAGAACTACATTTAGAGCATTGTCTTCTGTGAAATATACACGCTGGCCATTTTAAAGCTGTACAGATATATTCACACTACTCGAAGCCCAGGGTGCACCCATTTGCCTCGTTAGGGGAAATATACCTACCCAACTTATATTGCTGAACTTCATCTGCCTGTCCGCCCTCCTGTCAAGTCCCAAAACCGCCATATATGAGCCCTTATTGATGTATTTACATCTATATTTAATGATTTTTATAGAATTGCTTGACTGAACATTAACATGGGCCTGCAACGTTTTATACAGCAATGGATTGTAGGTCACGATCCACCTGTTGTCAGTTTCCATCCCTTGATCAGTAACTTTGAGCTTGGTAGTGTTTCCATCATCTTCTGGCTTCCGGTGCCAGTAGAGTGGGTAATCATCATGTCCCGTATGTGTCTCATGAATAAATTTCCTGCGGAACCGTTTGATGCAAATGAAAATGAACGGGCTATTTCTTTTCGCTGTTAAAGGAAAATATATGTGGGTTATTATGTGGAGCCATTCTAGGGGCTCTAGCCATCCAATATATTTTATTAAATTCAATAAGCCTAGTAACAAACTGGATGTTACGCGTTTGCAAAGTTTCATGAAAATTCGTTCGCAAGTGTAGACGGCAACTTGACACAAACAAACATCCAAACAGACAACTTGCGTTTATATATGTATAGATAACACTTAAAAAGTTATACAGGTAAACGTTAATAAGATAGTTAATAGACTTTATACCCACATTAGAAATATTGTGTGGTTTAGAAGTGGGTGAAAAGAAAGAAAATATCCCTAAATTTTTTTTGATCCCTAAACTACATAAAGTTCGTTTGAACTGTATGCTTTTGAGTATATTCATTGTTTGAGTCTTGGATTAACACGCTACTCACAGATTCGTACATATGAGATTAATCAGATTACAATTTGAGATACTGTTGTCTTCTTCTTCCAATCATGACTCGCGCCATTAGCCACAAAGAATAATCTCTAAGCTATTAAGAATGCGTGTGGCAACTTGAAGATCCACCCACCATATGCAATAGATTGGCGGTTGCACAGGCGCGAAAGCTACGTTATTATCCTCATTCCGTAAACGGTGGCTTTTAACGCGTGGGGAGCTGAACCATCCTGTGGTACAGAGGATTCGCAATCTAGACTAGGGTCTGACAGTTTACCACACCATAGTGAATTATACCATGGTTCCTCTGCTTTGTGACAGAAGTAGGAAAAAGGAGTGAGAGAAAGTTTTGGTGAAAGAGTACAGCGGGGTTCACCACCCCTCCCCGCCGGAGCGTCGTAGAGCTTAGGTGTTTTTGCTCAATAAACACTCACAATACCCGGTCTGGGAATTGAAGCCGCGTTCC
Organism: Octopus sinensis; assembly: GCF_006345805.1. Classification (NCBI taxonomy): domain Eukaryota; kingdom Metazoa; phylum Mollusca; class Cephalopoda; order Octopoda; family Octopodidae; genus Octopus; species Octopus sinensis. The sequence goes on along the minus strand of NC_043008.1, from coordinate 76,217,201 downwards.
TACGACCGCGAGCCCGCTTCCCTAACCACTGGGTCATTGCGCCTCCACAGATACTGTTGTTTTCTGACTGAAGAAAAGCGCTTTAATTGAGAAGTCAAGTTATATCTTCTCTGATTGAAGGAAATTCTAATCCTCAGCTTCCTTCAAATACATATTTATTTTTGGGTGGTGGAAATTTGCGTTTAAAATATCGTCAAAAAAATTACTCAGTAAATAAACATTAAAAAATGTTATAAGAAGTAGCTGCTGCTATAGTAAAGCTTAATAATATTACGAGGTTCACATTATTGATAAAAGAAAATGACACTATTATATAAGAAATATAACGATCAAAATATGAATGTTTAACACAACATTGTGAGTTAGTTGACTGCAGAAGAAAAAATTCTGAAATGTTTTTATGTTTTTTAATCTTTTCAACTGATATTTTCAGTGAAGTGCGTGCTATGTTCATATATAATATTTTGATATTTTTGTTTATATGTAGTCACAATATTGTCCTAGACGTTTGCACAGGATTGTTAGGATTATTTTACATTCATTTTTACACTCAACTATAAAACAACCAACACACTAGGGAATAACAAATATTCCAAATTACCAGGAAGTTTACTAATTTACACTTTTCTAATGTAAAAAGTATATTTTATATCAGTTTTACAAATTTGGGATATTTACCAATAGATAATGAACTCCTATTTCATGACAACCTCATGGTATGATATACGCAGAGAAAACTAAATAAAATAAAATAATTAAAATAACATAAAATAAAAATAAAATTAGTTAAATATATCTTACCTGTTATTAATTTGTGTGTGTGTTTGTGTCTGTGTTAATAACCTACCATCGCTTCACAACAGGTGTTGCTGTGTTTAATTCTTCGTGATCTAGCAGTTCGTCAAAGTATCCGGTAGAATAACTAACAGCCTTTAAAAATAAGTACTGGGGCCAATTCGTTCGAGTAAAATTATTCAAAAATATGAACGTAGATAGGCGATACATGGAACTTCAGCTTTTAATAAAATTATGTATGTATGTATCTACCTATCTCTCTCTCTCTCTATATGTATCTATTTATCTATCTATCTATCTGTCTATCTGTCTATCTGTCCATCTGCTTGTCTGTATGTCTATCGTCTCTTTCACACACACTCTCTTTCATTCTCTCTCTCTTCCTCTGTATATATATATATATGTGTGTGTGTGTGTGTGTGTGTGTACATACATATATACACACATATTAGAGAAAACGGTTTAATAACTAATTATGAGTTATTTTAGAAAAATATAATTCCAATTTCAATATATATTTGATATATAATTGTGTAAAACTATGCTTCACAGGAGTTTTTAGTGAAGATTTCAGCTGCACAACTCAATAAGCAAATTAATATTAATCCGCAGCGAGATTGTAAGCGATTTTTAACATGCGGCTTCCTTAATTTGTATCTCTTTCCTTGCAATGCTGACTCTCTGCCTTAATCTTTTATGTCTCTCTTAGTCTATCTCTGTTTCTGATCGTCTATATTTCTATTAGATTTTGTCTTGAACTCACAAAATGATGTAAACAGACATATCCTTAACACGTGATTTCGAACTCTGATCATTACAATCTTAGTTCTCATTAGAGGATCTCGGGTTAAAAAGGGCAGCTCGCTCGTACAACTCATGAGAAAAAGCGTTGGAAGCTAACGCTAAATTCAAAACAGCCAAAGTGTATAGCATAAGTACAATACAATATAGTATATTAATATATTAAAAATATACTAAATATATTATGATATAGGTGACTCGTTAGCAATTAAAACCTAAAGCCAAGTTTATAACCAAGGGTACAAATTAGTTCCGGCAAGTGTTAGAAATAAGATACAAAATGATTCAAAATAAACACATAAATTGACGGAAAACGGGGAAGCAAGCTAAAGTAGCTCTCCATGGTGGTGATAAACTCATAAAATGACGAAAGCAGACATATCCTTATTACGTTCTACTATGCCACGACTTTTGAACTTTCTGAACTTTTAAACTCCGTGCGCTAATACTTGGCCATTCTCTCTCCTTTTCAACTCTCTTCTTCCTTTTTACTCCCATTTTCTGTTTTTCTTTTATTTTCTCCTTTTTCCAGCATCCCTAATTATAAATTCTTTCTCCTCCGTCTCACCACCGTCTAAAAAAACCTTTCCACGCTTCCTTTCCGCTGCTTTCAACCTTCTATTAACCTTTCACGACTGATTTTCAAGAAAACATGCTTCTGTAGTCATGTTTCCTTTCTCAGTCGCTGCTTCACCCTCACCTCATCCTAAGATGCTTTCGCCTTCCTTCCCACCCAACTTTCCATTCTGCCTCTTCCATCCTACCCATACCCACTTCATACCGCCTTATGCGTGCTGCAATTCGTTATAATCTCACACACTCGATCACCTTCTCCCTCTCGCTTATTCCAGCTTTTTTTCATGTTGCTCGCCATCCATTTCACATTCTACCTTACTCTTCATCCTCCATCTAAACAACATTTTTCACGACTTTCTCGCTCGCACTAAATAACATAAACTTTACTCTTTTATCCTGTCACACCCGATGCCAATACACCCCTTCTCCATCGCTCTACTCCTCTTCCCCATCCACTCCTACTTCCTCCTCTCTCCTACTTCCTCCTCTCTCCTACTTCCTCCTCTCTCCTCTCCAAGTCTCCCCTCCCTATCTAACTCCTTCTCTTCCTCCTCCTCCTCCCTCCTACATCAGTTTGTTGCTACCATTCCTCCTGGTCTCCTCCTCTCCGAAGCGGAGCGCTCTCTTCCCAGTATTGTTCTGCGCTTCATCCCCCCTCATTCCATCCACTGAGTTTCAGACCCGTGCTGACATTCAAAACATTGTGCACCGCGTCAGACTATACACACTGTTCTACAACACTCCATCTCCATCTAATGAAGAATATTGCTTTACCGTCGACCACCACACTAGACGCCAGCTCCTAGCCAGTTCCAAACAGTTGATTATTTTCCAAGCATTTTCTAACGTGTTGTGGACCGCTCACTCTTTTGCAGGCGTCCCCGACATTTCAACATCTTCTCGGCCGAACTCTCGGCTCTTCGATGTCTTCGAAGCCGCAAAGACATCGTCGCCAAACCGGCGGACAAGGGTGGATCTGCAGTGGTGTGACGCGCGTACTTTTACAAAGCTGGAGCTGTTCGTCAACTTCAAGACACGGCCTTCTATTGCCAACCCTACGTCTAACTATCAACCGATTGTGTTCTCTACTATTAGTGATCTTAATTTCCTCCTCCCGTCTCCCACCCACCGCCTCGAACCTTATTGTCTGTACTCCACGTACTCCCACTATTTACATCCTTCCCAAAATCTACGAGCCCAACAACCCTGATTGCCCCATCGTCTCCGCCTACAACTTCCCCACGGAAATGATCTCCAAATATCTCGACCGTGCCCTTGCCCCTTCCCCTAGTGGCTTTCCTTCTCTCCGACATCCACCACACCAACCATGCTCTTTCTCCTTATGACCACTCAACTTCTGTTCACTCTTGATATCAAAAGTTTAAATATGGTGATGCCACTTAAACACTTTCTAGACCTTCGGTCTGAGCCTCAACTTGACCTCCACACTTTTTTGTTTGGTCGAACTTGTCATCTCCCTCAACTGCTTGTTGTTCGTGGGAGAGTTTTACCAACATGTCTTGGGACTGGCCACAGGAATGGGAATGGGCTCCAACTATGCGAACCTGTTCGTTGGCTACGTTGAGGCCCAAATAATCTCACAATTCACTGGTACGATTCCCGAGCGATACGATCGTTATATCGATAACTGTATCGGTGCAACCTCACTCTCCGGCAAACAACTGGATTCTTTTCTCTCCTTTGTCCCATCCTTCCATCCTACCTTCGAATTCCCCTGCTCTGTCTCTAACTTTTCTATCGAATTTCTTGACATTTCTGTCAGAATCCATCACTCCACTCTCATTATCTCCATCCACTACACATTGACTCACATTCCTATCTTAACTTCTCCTCATCCCACCCTACCCATACCAAGCTCTTCATTTCCTACTTCTATGCAGGTTCTGAAGTAAAGACCATGACTTTGAGACTCAGTCTCAATTCCAGGCTCGCAACTTCATCCTACGTGGATACCCCCTCACTATTATGCACACTGCCCTACTTGGCACGAGCTTTCTCTTTCTCTTCGTACCCGCCCCACCCTTACTCTTTCCCTTTGTGCCCGCCACACTCTTACCCGTCTCCCAATTCCCCTCACCTACCACTCCTCCATCTTACCTCTCCAACACACCATTCTCCGAGCCTTCCTGCGACTCTAGTCCAACTCGTCCACCTCACACAAATTCCCTAACCTATCCCTTCCCTCCTTCAAACGAATCCATAAATTGCCTGACCTCCCAGTCCACAGTTTCTTCCTTACCCCGCCTCCCAGCCTGGATCCTTCTCCTGTTCCCGCCTACGCTGTCGGACCTGCCTTTATCTCTCCAACACTACCATCCTCACAGGCACCTATCACCATTCCTATCACGTCACTGAATACTTTACCTGCACCTCCAGTAATATCATTTACTGCATCTCCTGTCCTCTCGCACACACACATATGTCAAACCCACTCGTCCCTATTCACACATTCACATTTACACACTCACATACATATATATATATATTACATATGTAGGTCCCGGGTTGAGTCTGGGTTAACCACAGTAAATAAGGTACTCAATACATAGCAGAGTAAATTAATTTATTTTATAGAAGGAGCTTCTACAGGACTAGAACTGTTTCATTCAAAAGAAATCATCAGGAAGCTAGGTGACAAGAGTAGTTTTGGCATTTATACATTTAGGCAGGTTTAAAGGGATGGTGGTGGGGGACTTTTTGGGGGTAGGCATGGCGCAAACTAACATTCTTAGGGGAGTGGTCAAAGGAATCGGTGGTAAAGTAGATAAAATAATAAATAAAAGAATAAAAGAATAAATAGAAAAATAGAGTTTTAGGTAAATAAGGAGACTCTCACTTATACATATACATATATATATACACACACATATACATACACACCCACACATATATATATATATTATATATATATGCACACACATGTACATATACACATACACATTTTTCTATTTTTCTATTCTATTTATTCTTTATTCTTTTATCTACTTTACCACCGATTCCTTTGACCACTCCCCTAAGAATGATAGTTTGCGCCATGCCTACCCCCAAAAAGTCCCCCACCACCACCTCTTTAAACCTGCCTAAATGTATAAATGCCAAAACTACTCTTGTCACCTAGCTTCCTGATGATTTCTTTTGAATGAAACAGTTCTAGTCCTGTAGAAGCTCCTTCTATAAAATAAATATATATATATACATATATATATATGCATACATACATACATACATACATACATACATACATACATATATATATATATATATATATATATATATATATATATATATATATATGCACACACATGTACATATACACATACACATTTTTCTATTTTTCTATTCTATTTATTCTTTATTCTTTTATCTACTTTACCACCGATTCCTTTGACCACTCCCCTAAGAATGATAGTTTGCGCCATGCCTACCCCCAAAAAGTCCCCCACCACCACCTCTTTAAACCTGCCTAAATGTATAAATGCCAAAACTACTCTTGTCACCTAGCTTCCTGATGATTTCTTTTGAATGAAACAGTTCTAGTCCTGTAGAAGCTCCTTCTATAAAATAAATATATATATATACATATATATATATGCATACATACATACATACATACATACATACATACATACATATATATATATATATATATATATATATATATATATATATACATATGTAGGTCCCGGGTTGAGTCGGGGTTAACCACAGTAAATAAGGTACTCAATACATAGCAGAGTAAATTAATTTATTTTATAGAAGGAGCTTCTACAGGACTAGAACTGTTTCATTCAAAAGAAATCATCAGGAAGCTAGGTGACAAGAGTAGTTTTGGCATTTATACATTTAGGCAGGTTTAAAGGGATGGTGGTGGGGGACTTTTTGGGGTTAGGCATGGCGCAAACTATCATTCTTAGGGGAGTGGTCAAAGGAATCGGTGGTAAAGTAGATCTTTCCAACCAGCCCTCCACTTCACTTCCATTATCTCCAACACCTCTGTCTCCTTCCTCGACATTTCGGTTAGCATTCTTCACTCCACTCTTACCACCTCCATTCACTACAAACACACAGACTCACACTCATACCTCAACTTCTCTTCCTCCCACCCAGAACACACCAAGCTTTCCATCCCCTATTCCCAATTCCTCCGTCTACGTAGGCTCTGTAGTGACGACCATGACTTTGAGACTCAGTCTCAACGTATGGCTCACCACTTCACCCTACGTGGATACACCCTCACCACTATCCACACCGCCCTTGCCAGAGCACGGTCCGTGGACCGTGTATCTGCTCTCTCTCCCCGAACCCGCCCTGTAGTCTCCCGCCTCCTTTTTCCCCTCACTTACCACCCCACGACCCTACGTCTCCAACGCACCATTCTTCGAGCTTTCCGTCATCTCCAGTCCGACCCGTCCACTTCACACCTCTTCCCTAACCGATCCCTCCCCTCTTTCAAACGAGCCCACAACCTTCGAGACCTTTTGGTCCATAGCTCCTTCCCTGACCCTACCTCCCAACCCGGCTCGTTCCCCTGCTCCCGCCCACGTTGCCGCACTTGCCCTTACCTCTCCAACACCACCCGTCTCACTAGCACCCACCATCGACCCTATCCCATCATACACTCCTTCACCTGCACCTCCAGCAATATTATCTATTGCGTCTCTTGCTCTCTCTGCAATTCCTTGTACATCGGACAAACGGGACGCCGCTTGGCTGACCGGTTCGCGGAACACCTTCGTGACATCCACCTTGCGAACGACACGCCGGTCTCACGCCATTTCCGCTCCACCGGTCACTCCTTGCAACACCTATCTGTGTTCGGTTTGTCCTTACACAGAGGCCATCCGGATTCCCGTTTGCGCCGTGAACAGGAATTAATCTTCTCTCTTCGCTCTTATACGCCATTTGGTCTCAACTCTCCCCCCCTCCTCATCTAACCCCCTCCCGCTCCTCACCTATCCTCCCCCTATTCCCCCCCGACCCCTACTTCTTCAGTCCTTCATCCTTTCACCCCTACTCCCCTTCCCTTCTTCCCTCTTCCCCTTCCCTTTGCTCCCTCACTCCCCTTCTCTCTCCCCCTCCCCTCTTTCCTTCCCCTTTTTCCTCCTCCCCCTTCCTCCTCCCCATCCTCTCCTCCCCTCTTCTTCCCCTCCCCTTCTCCCCCTCCCCCTATTCTCCTCACTACACCACACGACTTTACACATCACATCATGTATGATGTGCCATACTAATACATACACCAACTAATACATACTAATACGTACTAATACATACTAATACATACTAATACTACACCAACCCTATACATACACACGTCCAGACCCCTCATACGCACTTATACTCTCTCATACACACACACACACTTATACATACTAATATGTACTAATACATACTAATACATACACCAACCCCATACATACGCCTGTCCAGACCTATCCTACGCACTAATACTCTCTCATACACACACACACACACACACCCTTATACATACTAATACATACTAATACATACACCAACCCTATACATACACACGACCAGACCCCTCCTACGCACTAATAGCTGGTCATTCAACCCTATTATCAACCCTATTATCTCCCCTTATTTCGCTCTCGCGTCTCATGTTTGATCTTTGACTTCTGGCCGAAATCAGATCGCCATGTTGATTCGTTAGTTACTGCACGCATTTTTTTTCTCTCCTTCTTTCTGTGTTTTTTTCTCTCTGTGTATCTTTCTGTTGAAGAGCGTAGGCTCGAAACGTTAAAGACTTGTTTTATTATATTTCCTGAGCGCCATACTAATACAATTGTTTGTTTGTTTTCCACCTGCCTTCGTCTTTTGTCTATTTTCATAAAGCTTCTCGTTATATATATATATTATATATATATATATATATGTATATGTATGGAAAATAGACTTAAGATAGAAAATGCTAAAATAATTTTATAAGAAACATTTCAGTACCGGTTTCAGTCATTGATACTTTATCAACTGTAAGTATCGAAAACGATTAAATTTTGGAAAAATTTAAAGAAAAGTTTCTAAAAGAATATTTGCATAGTATCCAAATACAAGGGACATTTTCCTTATTTCTGCTTCTCTCTCTCTCTCTCTCTCTCTCTCTCTCTCTCTCTCTCTCTCTCTCTCTCTCTCTCTCTCTCTCTCTGTGTGTCTTGTTTACTCTTTAAGAATAGAAATGAATGCCAATTTCGATGGCTTTCAGAACAGGCTCTCCCGTCTTTTATAAGCCACGTAATGCAGATAGGTTCTTTGACAATATTTTTACATACTTCAAATTTTCAAGATTGTTTGCTCAATATATGATACTTTGCAGGTTAGGTATGACTGCACACGGCATCCTCCTCCACCAAATATTCTTTAATAATTCGATGTTGGTTATACAAGAAAGAATTTCCTGGAAAATATAAGCCTTTATATAACAATGCGCACGCATTCCTTTCTCGTATTTCAGAGAAATCCGAGAATCGAGAACTAATCCATTTTCGTACAAATAAACATGACACATACTAATATAAAAAGCCATCCGAACGGTGGTGTTTTTGCTATTAGATACATATAAATATTTATCTATACCTTCACAGAAGTACAAACTAACTCCCATACTCTGAAGAAGATGAGCTGTGAACTTTATTCTCTGGTCTGTATTCTTCTATTACACTGTTTTATTCCTTATTCTTCTATCTACTATTTCATTCTTTTTCCAATGTATGGAAATGCTAACCTATCACATGGGATATCCAAGAAACCGTTGAAAGATATCCAATAATTAATTGGTTAATTGACTAACAACTTAGTTAATCAGTTACTTCAAATTCACCTTATTCTAATTGAATATTCTAAATCACTTGAGGTATTCTTCCTGCCTTGGTTTTGTTATCCCCTTTTCTTCTAATATACACCTGCTAACTCGGAAGCCTACTACAGATACCTAGTACCTATTCGTTTAGATCACCAGTGTAGTAAACCCCTCATCTTCTTTATAAATACACAAATATATATAAGCTGAACATTATATCCATCTTAACGTAGATGCCATGTTAGAACATCGAATGCTGCGTAACTAGTCTCAAGAGGCCCTCTGATTTCGGCGCTGGGTGAATAAAACTACTCATATAGATCATAGCAGACGGAATTCGCCCATCATGGGTAAAAGAGAACCCATATCACATGATTTCGGTCTGTTGAACATTC
>NC_043008.1:76172802-76202802 GCF_006345805.1 Octopus sinensis | reverse complement strand
ATGCTGAGAATAGTGACCATTTACACTCAGAGTGGCCCTACAGTTAATATACGAGGGACGTTCAATAAGTAATGCCCCTGACCACTTGCAGTTGTTTGATCTAGCTGAAATTTTGCATATGGAATTATCAATATCTCTATAGATGAAGTGGCCAATTAGCTCTGAATTAATTGTGGTTTCTGATTTACAGGTGTTTGAACAGATTCAAGTCTAAAATGGAGCCTGTTGAGTGTCGAGCAGTGATTCGGTTTTTGTATTTGAAAGGACGCACACCACGGGAGACCTTTGATGAAATGAAAGTAACTTATGGTGATGATGCCTCATCATATGCCCTTGTAAAACGTTGGCATCGAGAATTCAAACATGGTTGAAACTCTGTGGAAACAGCTCCCAGACTTGGTCGCCCCACTTCTGCCATTGATTAGGCATCTGTCTGTCAAGTTGAGGCTGCCATTTTGGAAGATCGACGCATAACTATTCGCCAAATAGCCCATGAGGTCAAGATTAGTACCGGGTCTGTGGAAACTATCATTCATGACCATTTGCATATGCAAAAGGTGTCTGCCAGATGGATTTCCAGGTTGCTCACACCTTTCCAGAAGCAAGAACGCGTCGTGTGCTCAAGGATGAATTTGGAGATGTGTCAAGAAGATGAGTCAAAAGTTTTCAAAAGACTGATTACACAGAATGAAATCAGGCTCTATCACTATGATCCAGAGACCAAAGCCCAGTCAATGCAGTGGAAGTACCGTGACTCACCTCCTGCAAAGAAAGCAAGGGTGCAGCCCTCCGCTGGCAAGGTCATGCTCACAGTCTCCTGGGACCAGGACGGAGTAGTGATGACAGATTTCCTAGCAAAGGGTACCACAATTATAGGAGCCTATTATGCTTCACTTTTGAGGAAATTACGAGAAGCTATCAAAATCAAGGGGCAAGATCAGCAAAGGCATCCTCCTCCTGCAGGACAACGCTCCGGTCCACAACTCGCGTTTCGCCAGATCAGAAGCACAGGCATGCGGCTATGAACTCCTCCCCCATCCCCCCTACTCTCCTGACCTTGCACACTCTGATTTTCACCTCTTCTCAGCCATGAAGTTGTTTTTGAAAGGAAAGCGTTTCCCAGATGATGCAGCCTTGATTTCTGAAGTCACGTTGTGGTTGGAGGACCAAGCTGGGGTCTTCTACAAATACGGTCTCCAGAGCTGCAGCAAACAATGGGAGAAATGCGTAACTCTGGGTGGTTCCTGTGTAGAGAAAGACTAGTAAATGTGCCAAGTTTCGTTGCTCTACTGCTATGGGAAGTGGGTCAGAGGCACTACTTATTGAACGCCCATCGTATCTCGCTCTGTATTGAGTTCGTCATCAATACCTTTATTTTGACCAACACACCCAACCAAGCTAAAAAGTGGTATATAAATCAATTTATTATGTTATACAGTAAGATGTTCACTTGTTTCCATTCTTAATGAAGCCTGCAATACACCAGGATGCCATCTAAGATCATACTTGTATCGCATTTGTTTAATGCGATAAAACATTTCTTTATATTTTGTGATTCAAAGAATTATTTAGATTCGAGGAAGAATACCACATTTAATCTAATGACGAAGAACTGTTAACATTTCATTTCCTTCTTGGTAGGATGAAGATTAGACCACAATTGCAATGAAAACATCTAATCTGCTTCCCAAGTCCTCGTATTATATCTTCTTTCTTTTATAGACATCCTTTCTTTTCCAGGCATCTTTTCGTTTCTAGAAAATAAAATAAAAATGTGGTTATGCGATAAACCCTAGCGCTTCAAGGGTCAAAGATTTAATTTCGTCTTCTCTACTTTTAAAATATATTGCTGCTACTGAGTTGGGTTATATACAAGCTTGTTCCTGCATACAACTAGGTGGAAAGAACCGTTGATAACTGAATGTATTTATGACAAATGCAATATCGACATATGTCGACTTCGATAGAAAGCCCATTTATTACAAGCGTCGTTTTAACACACGTTCATAAATAGAAGCCTACAACAGCGAAATCATCTCTTACCAAGAACCATAACATATTTCAATAGTTCCACAATGTCATCGGTTTGAATATACCATATCACTTCATATGAAATGGTACTTCACGGCTGTTTTCTTTCTGTTATATTATTTAATAGTTTCATTCGACTACATATAAGTTACCATAGATACAAAGAAGAGGGAACAGTGTACCTGTACAAAGGTAATTATTGTCAGTATCATTAATAGAATGTAGAAGTTGTAGTAGTCTTGTCTTACTTGATAACACTGGTCAACAACCAAAATGCTTCTGAGACAGGGTAGCAATTTCGAACTAATTTAAGGTCGTTGATAATTAATATCATAGTTAGAACATGGTTAAAACTGTTAGTTCTACTTTGTTAGTTTTATGTGCCACAACAGGTTCCAACAGGCTTGCGGCAATGTGTTTTTTACCCCACTCACAGTTCCATTGTCCTTCAATATTGTTCCAGCAGTCATAAGAGGTGGTTGTGCTGTGAACATTTATATATTGAAGTAAAAGGCAGGTGATTTTCCTAGTCAAGCACTTTTAAAACTTGTAAGAAATATTCATTGAACAAGCTGTTGATACGTAAATGAAGCCTTCTAAATTAATTTTGTTTTCCTACTGAATGATATAAATATTTCTGCAGGTGCAGGCAAGGCTGTGTGGTACGAAGCTTGCTTCCCAAACACATGGTTCCGGGTTCAGCCCCACTGCGTGTCACCTTGTGCATGTGTCTTCTACTATAGCCTCGCGCCTACCAAATCCTTGTGAGTGGATTTGGTAGACGGAAACTAAAAAAAGCTAATGCTGCAAGACGCCTTTTAGACTAGATTTTGATGAATCTATGAACAGCTTCCAGTGACTGGCTTCGTATCCAATACCAAAACCTTCCATCTGACCATTAATATTGTTGCAGGCCAATAAATCATCTTCCATAATGAAAAACGATTTTAAATGTTAGATGTGTGATGAACAACTAAACAGAAAACGGTGGGTGATATAGGAATCTGAGTATTAAGAATTTATTTTATCAAATGCTACTTAAAAAAAAAAATCAAAGGGTCTGTTTATAAAAATATTATTTATGTAGTATTAAAACAGTTTAAGTATGTATTAACTAAAATTTGACTGAAATTAATGGGCAAGCGTTTGGCCAATCAAATTCGCATGAAGGCATCAATTTGTGGGTTCGATTCAGCCTGACGTTAGCTCATCGTTTTTCGGTTATTTGTTTATATTGAAAAATTGTCGCTTCAAAATCGGAGAATAAATATCATTATGATTTTATATTGTATGCAGTTATTATACAGTTATCATACTATGAGCTTCCATAATAGCATTCTCAATAAGATTTAGTTAGTTCGGACTAAACAGCATTTGTTTTAAAATGTAGATTATATAAGGGAAGACCAAGAACAACTTTGCCAGTAGTCGTAAGAAATGAGCTCGGGATAATCTCATCCACACCGCCAGTACCGAGAGATCACTTATATAATTGATACACGGGGGTGCAGAAAACAAGACAAAATATGAAAATCCCAAAAAGGGACCTATCCACAGCTCAATGCACATGCTCATATAAACAGACAGCCAATTGAAGTTCTTGGATTGTATTGATCACCAAGCGACTGCAGCACTCTCGTATTTGTGGATTACTGAAAACAGATTTCGAGTAATAGTATAACTTGTTTAAAAACATTTGGTTGTCCCTACTACTTACTTGTATTTTAGGATTTTAAAATACTCAAATGTCTCCAATTAAGAAAATTTGACGTGAATATCGCATTGATTAATTGTCTTATGGGTTTATTGCTTCACCTCAGAAGAGTAAATTACTTGTGTGCGACTAAACTTTAAACAATAAAACCATGAAATATTCACGCTTAAAATATCATTTATATTCTAAACATCCTGACCAGAAGGAAAAAGCTTTGTCAATTTTTTTACAACTTCATTCGAAAGCGGAAAACGTTGATTTCAAAATTTCAGAAAGCCGGAAAATAACGGGATGATTGCGTCGTACAAAATTACGTTACTGGTCGCATGGTCGGTATGACTTACATATTAATTCGACCTGATAGTAATGCATAAAAAGCTTGATACAGTTATCATGACAATTTCACTTAATAATAAAACAATTTCCCGTCGTATAGGAGAAATGGCCACCAACATCAAACATCAACTCATCCATAATCTCCGGAGTTCTGAATGTTCCACACAAGTTAACGAATAAACTTCGCAGTAGAACTCTTGATTGACGGTCTGGCCCTGGAGGGGGTGAATTTTCGATGCAAAATATCTCGGATGTTGAAGAGCGTTACTAAGTTTTTTCTATATGAAAATTCTCTCGATCTCATATGTGTAAACATATATGTTTATATGGATATGTTAGATAATTTGTTTTCATGAAATGTAAAAGTCACTATAAATGTTCGATTGTTCAATTTTTGTTATACTCTGATCTCATTTATATCTTTTTATTTCCCTCGGTGTCTTATTATCGGTGATTTACCTTTTATTTCATTAATTTATTATTCCTTTGATTCTATATTCTTTAATCGTTGTATACTTTATTCTATTGCTTACTTGCGAAGAAGTATCCGTTATCTCTTGGTTCCTTATGCACCTATGATGGATCAAAACTCTTTGTATAGCATCTCATCTCATCGATCGAAACGAGTATAGTGGCTACGAATAAAGAGTCATGTGTTTCTATTTGCTTTCTCTCATATATTTTATAAATTCTACGGACACAAAGAAATTCCTGGAGTACATCCAATATCATCTCTCTCCATGTTGTTGTTGATATCAGTTGGCGGAATACGGTGAACGGGGTTTTATAAGCATACGACAAGGTGGATACGTGAATATAAAATTTTATGTCTATCTATCTATCTATCTATCTATCTATCTATCTATCTATCTATCTATCTATCTATCTATCTATCTATCTATCTATCTATCTATCTATCTCTCTATCTATCTATCTATCTATCTCTCTATCTATCTATCTATCTATCTATCTATCTATCTATCTATCTATCTATCTATCTATCTATCCATCTATACACACACACATACACACACACACACACACACATATATATATATATATATATATATATATATATATATATATATTATAAGAGGTACTGGTATCTAGAAGTCCCAAAGGGTGGCAGGTAACGCTAAGTAAGCGCTATGGACAGACCGTAGTTAAACTCTTGGTCGATAGTGATACAAGCGAGGAGTATAATGTGGGTCTTGTATTAGCATGCGTATATATATATTTGACAAAATGAGATAACAAAGCCAAGGCTGTGAGGAGGTTTCAGGAAACAGCTGTAAGACTACATCTATATATTTTCCCTTATAAATGTCCTGAAAACTCCTCACAACCTTGGCTTTGTTATCTCATTTTCTGTGATATATATACGCAGAACCTCGCTAATAGCTTAGAAGTGAAATTAAGATTTATCGGTTTTCTATGAATCGATTTTAATAAAATTTTCCTCAGCTGGTTTGCACACTATAACAACACAGTTGTTCTGTTTTCATTATTCTGTGTAACGTCCTCTCTTTTATTTCAGCTTCTTAAATTTTAGGGTGAAACACGCTTATAGCGTCTTTCCTCTCTGAGAACAATTGGACATGGCAAAGGCGTTAATGATGAAGAAAAGTCTGTCATCATCAAGGGAAGTGCTTAAAGGCACCTCTCTTCATGTCATTGCGGAGAAGTTGTTAGGTCATTATGTGGATAATGTTAGACGATTCCTGAATGACCCATCGCCAAGGAAGAAACGATCCGATTGTGCGACCTCGAAGACTGTGGTATTTAAGAATTTAAGGAATATTGGCTGCAAGTTACGTTGGAGATCTGGACAAACACATAAAGCCATTTTCATGGTTTCTGGACTTCCTAATGTACCAAAAAACACCAGAAATTGCATCCCCGCGACCATGGCTTCGGTGCGAGAACTCCTAAAACAGCTTTCTTTAACGTCACAGGAGTTTGAAGTTTACATGACGTTAGACATGAGATGTGTACTGTTCACTGATGAAACCAGGGCGATCCTTGACGGACCCGACGGTGGGGCAAATGGCTGGGTCTATTTTGGAGATGAGTGTCACCAACGATTACGACATCAACAACAGGGTGGAGGAGTCATGTTGTGGGCTGGTGTCATTGTGGACAGACTTGTTTGCCCAGTCAGGGTGCCTGAAGGGTTTAAAGTGACCGCAACCGTCTACTGGAATCTCCTGAAGTAGGTCGTGGACCCTTGACTACATGACATATTGCTACCACTTCTAAGGAATATCGTATTCATGCATGACAACGCTCACTCTCTCACTGATAGAACCACCCAAACATTATTGGGTCTTATTGCCTACAAGGTGAAAGGTTGATGGTGTGGCCTCCAACATCTCCGGATCTAAGCCCTATCGAAAATCTTTTGCCTATCATTAAACAAGACGTTTATGCCGATGGACGCCAATTTACGCCGAATGATGTCTTATGGGCGACCATCAAAGCTGCAGCAGAAGCAATCCAGCTTGCTACAATTAAGAAATTGACAGATTCTATGACTAATAAGTTTTTTTAATATATCCGTCGAAATGGCGCTGATGTGGCTAAATAATTCATTATGTCAATAAATGTTATGATATTATTATGGTTTTCTGTATGCTTAATATGTATCATTATCCTTCATTTTCTTAAAAAACAATGTCTAGATGGGCTATTATCATTCAAAAGCTTTTAGCGTGTTTCACCCAAAATCTGAAGAACCTGAAATAAAGAAGAAAGGGCGCTACACAGAATAATGAAAACATAACAATGGTGTTGCCGCACTGTTCAAATCAGCTGCGAAATTTGTTATCAAAATCGATTCACAGAAAACCCATAAATCCTAAATTTCACCCCTAAGCTATTAGCGTGGTCCTGGGTGTATGTATACTTACACGCACACACATACAAACATAAACACATACATATACATAATTCATACACACTCATATATACGCATACATATATTTTGACTATACATAAGATAAAATTGACTCCACACAGTATGTCAACTGGAGTAATCATTAAGCTGCCTAATATTTTAGGAAAATGGGAAGTTCTGACAGTTGCTGTTGGGTAGACTTTTTATTTTAACTAAATAAGAAGCTCATTGCTACAACTTTCCTACAAATCAAGTCTTTTATTTTCTGTCAGTTTTATGGACTGGAAGGTAATCTAACCTGTTTTATATTAGCTTGTCTGAATATTTGTGTATATGTTTGTCTCTGATTATCTCTACAGGCTTCTCGGTGAGTACGTAACAGTATATGTGTATGTGTGGATTTGCATATGTCTCTTCGTGTGTGTTTGTGAGTTTCTATGTATGTTAGCGTTACTATGAGTCTCACTGTGTATCTGTCTAAATGTTTCTGTGTCCTTGTATGTGTCTATGGATCTGTGTAATTGTGCATTTCTGTTTGTGAATGTGTCAATGTGTGTATATGCTGCTGTTTGATTGTGTGTATCTGTGTGTGTCTATGTGTCTGCTTCTGTGTGCATGTGTGTGTGAAGGTACGGGGGAGTGTGTGGGTGTGCGTGCGTTAATCTTTGTGACTCTATCGGTGTATCTCCATTCCATTTTTTTCTGTCGCATTATTGCCCAGTCCATTTCTTACTTTGCTTGTTTTTCTGTCTTTTTGCAGACGAATGAACTAAGTGAGAGTAAGAGAGGAGCCAGGAAATAGTTTTTATTAAGCGGTAAAAAATAATTAAGAAAAAAAGAGTAAGAGAAAGAAACGGAAAATGTTACCAAGTAAGGGAAATAGAAAAAAACAATGTACAGAGAGAGAGAGAGAGGGAGAGAGAGAGAGAGAGAAAGAAAGAGAGAGAGAGACAGACAGATAGAGAGAAGGAGAGAGAGTAGAAGAAGAAACAAAGCGCAAAAAGAGATAAAAAGAGGAGAGAGAGGGGAGATGAGAGAGATGCATTCAAAGACAGAGTTAGACATACTTAGAGAAAGAAGTAGGGTGTTAAAAGTGAGGATAAAGCAGCGGTTAGAGAATGCAGCGATAAACAGATGTTTGTGAAATTATTTCTCCAAAGTAGTGTGTTTGAATGCGTCAGACACGGTTTGAGGCTTTACATACAAGGTGAATATTCCAGTGAATTTGTCAAAACAAAAACATTGAAATGTTAATGAAATACACTGCAGCAAACGTTTAAGTGTGATTGTTGTTACTGAATTCCTTGCCTTGATTTAACTACACGAATTACATGTATAACGCTTATTTTTATCGACCTAGGAATGATGAATAGAAGCCTAGATATTAGTGTCATTTGAACTTTAAACTTACACAAAGCCGAACATTGTATTTAACCCAATATTGCATTAAGCTACTACTCGAATATCGCTTTTACCCCCATAAGCTTACGCAGAAAACAATAACTATTTGTATTTATAATTACTTAGAACAATTCTAGAAAAACATTGCCTTATTTATCTAAGTGGTGAAAGTAGACCGAAGCTGCTGAGATGACTAGGTGTCTGGCTATTTATAACCTTATAACTTTTACTTTCGTATACTCTATTTTGTAAGTTCAATTGATAGTTTAGAAACAATGAGCTGGCAGAATCGTTAGCACGCCGGGCGAAATGCTTAGCAATATGTCGCCTGCCGCTACGTTTCGAGTTCAAATTCCACCGAGGTCAACTTTGCCTTTCATCATTTCGGGGTCGATTAAATAAGTACCAGTTACGCACTGAGGTCGATATAATCGACTTAATCCGTTTGTCTGTCCTTGTTTGTCTTTTCTGTGTTTGGCCCCTTGTGGGTAGTAAAGAAATAGGTATTTTGTCTGCCGCTACGTTCTGAGTTCAAATTCCGCCGAGGTAGACTTTTCCTTTCATCCTTTCAGGGTCGATAAATTAAATACCATTTGCGTACTGGGTCGATCTAATCGACAGGCACCCTTCCCAAAATTTTCGTGCATTGTGCCTAGAGTAGAAAAGAATATTCTTGTGTTATATAAGGTGTCGAGCAGCCAGAATCGTTAACACGTTGGGAAAAATGCTTAGCGGCATTTTGTCAATCTTTACGTTTTGAATTTAAATTCTGCCTTTCATCCTTTCGCTCTCCTTAAAGTAAGTACCAGTAGAGTAATGGGTTCGATGTAATCAAATTCACCGTCTCTCCGAAATTGGTGGATTTGTGCTAAAATTTGAAACCAATATTCTTGTGTTATATATGGATTTATTCTGAGATTGTCTGTCGGCATTATAACAGTTCTATCACTATAGAATAATATTCACTTTGTTATTATTAAGACAACAGTGCATGCCGATATTATTATTATTATTATTATTATTATTATTATTATTATTATTAGTAGTAGTAGTAGTAGTAGTAGTAGTAGTATTAATATTGTTGTTGTTGTTATTGTCGTCATAGCTGGCAGCGTGTTTTTCGAGCGCTGTAAGTTTAAGACTTATTCAATTGTTTAAAAGTTTCTATACTGCATTTCGTTGTTTAATTCGTTTTGCAAGCTAGCTTCCCATCTGGGGTGTGTGTGTGGAGGTGACGTTTGTTAACCAAAGCCCCATTTTTGGGGTGATACAAACCTTTGTGTTTTCAAATTTCTTCGAAAATTTGCTTCGAAGAAATTAAACACTGAAAATGGCGATGAAAAGCGGGAGTGAAGAAGGAAGGTGGTAAGACACTGGACACATGTCATTTTCCATCCAAAATTTCAAGGTACGTCGGCATACTCCACGACTTCTATCCAGCTTTGCTCTTTCATGATATTCAATAAGTGTATCGTACTCTTCCTTCGTCCACTTATGTTTGCTTCTGCGCACACCATGTATGTGATCTGTTGTAACAGAACGACAATCCGAGAACAGATCACTGCCCCTGATGCGGGCGGTTTCGAACATGCCGGGCAGGAAACCTTCACCATGATCGGCTACAGCTTCGTTCTCGCCGTTAAATCTTTCGTGGGGTTCCCACGAGAGTTGTTATTGAGATCCCATCCTTCTCTTCCTTTCTTTCTTTATATATACACGTGCACATGTATGTACAAACACACATATTTAAATAACATGCTTGCATTGAGTCGCCTCCATAACCACAGAGATTATCATTACCACCATCGTTCTAACTATGGCATTTAAAGTTATCAATAATATATTGAGGCAGATCTTCGTCACTATTTCCCATATACTCGGCAAGCGTTCTTCTTTCACTCCTTATATAATGGTCCCTTATACAATGGTCTATTCTACTCAGTCCTCTGCCACCATTCTTTCTTTACGTATAACGTTTGTTTACGTTTGCAATTAACACTTAATATTATCTTTTGTGCTCCCTGTATGAGTGGTAATCCATGGGTCATTCACAACTAATTATTGTTCCTTTACTGGTCATTTCAAGTGCTCCCACAGTCACTGGTTTTGTAACCGTCTTGAGATTATTATTATTATTATTGAGTGAGAGAGCTGTGCATGCCATCAAAGTGACACTGGGGTAAAATATACGAAGCCCAATATACCCATCATGACTACCCGTCTGATAAAGGTACACCAGGCACATGCATCACAACCATATGTGCGCGACATGGTGATCTCATATCAAGATAAACAGCACATGACCTTGCAGGTGGGGCCCAGTTAGAATTTTCTTCAGGTTGAGTAGCCCATCCCGCTCAAAAGGTCCCTGAATAAGGGTTGTTTAAGGATGTTGAAAGAACCACCCATGTTTCCAGAGGTGAACTATTCAAACCCCAAAGAATCCCTCTCAACACATGGCTATGATGCTCCCCCACTACTTCTGCTCGTGATCAGAGATGCGCATATCGTCAGCCACTAAGGGACATGCTCAACTGGTTAAGGTCAAACAACTGACAAGCAAATCTGTGGTATTGAGCAGAATATTTGCTGTAGCCCATCTTTTATACCAAGACAAAACAATGTACATGATAACACTTTCAATCAGTTAAGATCAGAAGCCATGAGAGCCACTGCCTGATACTGCATCAGGGCATTTATTATTATTATTATTATTATTATTATTATTATTATTATTATTATTATTATTATTATTATTATTATTATTATTATTATTCAGTGAGAGAGCAGGGCATGCCATCAAAGTGACACTAGAGTAAAATATACGAAGCCCAGTATACCCATCATGACTACCTGTCTTATAAGGTTACACCAGGCACATGCATCACAACCATATGTGCAAATTAAGCAGTGCATGGCCTTGCAGGTAGGGCTCAGTTAGAATTTTTTTCTGGTCGAGTAGCCATCCCGCTCAAAAGGTCCTTGAATAAGGGTTGTTTAAGGATGTTGAACGAAACACCCATGTTTCCAGAGGTGTATTATTCAAACCCCAAAGAATCCCTCTTAACACAGGGCTATGATACTCCCCAACTACTTCTGCTCGTGATCAGAGATGCCCATATCGTCAGCCACTAAGGGAGATGCTCAACTGGTTTCGGTCAAACAACTGACAAGCAAATCTGTGGTATTGACAGGCCGTCAAGCATAAAATAATGTATAAGTGTGTACAAACAAGGAGTATGCGTGTGAGATAAAATACAGCGCATAGAAAGTGTTTACATCAGGACGTTAGAATTTCAGACACGAGATGAAGTTAAATACCAGTTCGTAGTGAGATACACAATAGTTGGAATCCTTACAAGATGTAGAGGTCACAAAGCAGAGCCGGTTAGTACGCGTGTAGAGGTTTTGGTGCTATGCTGTGTCGGGTTACTTGGTACAGAAGGATCTCGCAGCTTGAGCTAGCTGTTAACCTTAGTGAGTATTCACAAACAGCGTGAAGTTAAACCTGAGCAGATTGCTGTGTACGTATTGATGTTGGTGGCGTCGATAAACTGAAGGCAACGATCTGGAGACGACGTTAAGATTGAAGGTGACGTTAAGATGAACGCGTCGATAGTGAAGGTCCTGAATACTGCTGGTGGCGTTGTCGTTCGCTGGAACTGGCTGTCTGTCGCTGGAACATGGCTGCGTCGCGGGAACTGCCTCAGTGCTCTGTGGTCAGTGGTTGGAGAACCAAAGACGCGCGATTCGATGAATCGCTGTATTTTATAGGAAATTGTAGTCTCAAACAGAGCTTTAGAAATGCAGTGACACGGGACCTTATCAGAAGGCTGCGATTGGTTGGGTCGCGCGAAATAAAGCAAGAGACAAACTGCACCAAAACCAACCATTCATAGTAGTGGACACAACTGGGCCTAAGCGACCAAAGGTTGGCTGTTATCTGCTACGTCCGTATTTATGTTATATATGTCAGAGAGAGAGAGAGAGAGAGAGAGAGAGAGAGAGAGAGAGAGGGGGAGAGGATGAATTTCACTAAGCTCCGCTATAATATCATATGCTTTCTTAAAGTCAATCGAAGCCTTTGTCATGACTGCATGATGTTATCTACAATTCCTCAAAACAGGTGATCCTTTGTATCCTGAGAACACTCCCTACATCCTTTTTGTTCCCTTGATAGTGTTTCTCCCTGTTCCTGGAAAATGTATGTGTTCGCAGCACATATTCCAGTGAATATCTTCCAGATTATTCTTAGGCATTCTATGAGACTGTAGCTTCCCAAAATATTCCCCTTTGTTCTATTTTTCGTTAGAAGTGTTACAACTGTTGTCCTCCCAGTAACCATCCACGCGGGGACTGTATCTTTTGGGGCACACTCATTCAATTGGGCTGCTAGTCTTTCATGCATCGCGTGGTGTCTCTTCAGCCAGACGCTATGAATCGCATCTGGTCCGGGAGCTTTCAGGTTAGGCACTTCAACCACATGTTCTTTCACATTACCCGTGCTTATACCAATTTTCCTTTGTTTCTTTCCGCCTTGTAGTTCTGTCTTGATAGTCCCTATTCACATTGCTTCCCTTTTATGTACCACACTGCTTCCTGAATTCCTTGGCTTGATTTGCATCAGGAGCAATATATTCTCCATTGTCTCAAGAAGAGCTTCGAGTTATTTTTGAATAATCTGTTCTCCTCGAACTGCTTATTTCTGTTTACCAATCTTCTGATCACCTATTATTATTATTATTTATTATTATCATTTTTATCATTATTATTATCATTATTATTATTATTATTATTATTATCATTATCATCGTCATCATCATCATCTTTATCATTATTTAGAAATTTTATTTTAATAACGTACTTTCACTTCACTACCGAGCGCTTGTGGTTTGCTGTGATGCTCTTATGGTTACTGTATTGAAAGTGTTTTGCGTAGCATGTGTACAGTGCCCAGTAGGGCAATTTTCTGTATGTTATTTATATTTGTAAGTCCTGGAGTTTTTGTTATGTATTTGTCTGAATATTTTTTATCACACCGAATGCAGCCACTATAATAGGAGTTGCTTCTGTTTTTAGATTCCACATTAGAGTTACCTCTATTTCCAGGTCTTTGTATTTTGAAAGTTTCTCCATTTCTTTTGGAGAAACGCTGTCATATGCTGGTATTAAAACATCAATTAGAAAGCATTTTTTTCTTCATGATCTCTGCCAACTATATCTGGTCTATTGGCCTTCATTTCTCTATCTGTGTATATTGGCATATCCTGTAGTATGGATTCTTTCTCGTTTTCTGTGACCTTTTCTGGTGTGTGCTTATACCATCTTTTTCTGTTGGTATTCCGTAGGGTTGGCATAGCTTCCAGTGTATGTAGGTCACAACTCTGTCGCGTTTGTGAATATATTCCTTCTTAGCCAGGACTGGGCAGCCAGAGATATGATATATTGTTTTTTGTCCATCGCCATATATTCTGCAGTTACTTGTTATGTTTCTTTTCCTTATATGATTTTTGTAATTTCTGGTGGGGAGGCTTTGGTCTTGTGCTGCAATTAAAAATCCTTCAGTCTCTGCATTGAGCCCAGAGTTTCTCAACCATTGCTGGGTTTTTTCTCTGTCTATTTCTTTGGCGTTTAATTTAGTCCAGTATTTGCCATGAAGGGGCTTTTCTTGACATCGTTTTATCATGGTTCGTAGCTGTTCTATTTTTAGTTTGGATTTCATTTGTTTTATAGCTTTTGTTTCTTCTTCTTCTTCTTCTTCTTCTTCTTCTTCTTCTTCTTCTTCTTCTTCTTCTTCTTCTTCTTCTTCTTCTTCTTCTTCTTCTTCTTCTTCTTCTTCTTCTTCTTCTTCTTTTACTTTTCTATTTCTTCTTCATCTTCTTTTACTTTTTCTTCTTCTTCTTCTTTCCAAAATTCTTCCACTTCTTCTGCTATTGGTGCTGCATTGATGTCTATTTTATCTTTACTAATTTCCTGGTAGAATTCTTTGGGGTCAGATTTGAACAGTTTGTTTTGTTCAAAGAAACGTTGGCGTTTCTCATACCGGCGGATCCTTTGTGCTTTGGCAATTATATCCTGCTTTAGTTTTTCTTTTAACTCAGGTAAATCTTTTTCTGTAATGTATTTGCACAGTTTTTTTGTTGCCTTCTTGTTGCTTAGTAGTGTTGATTACCTACTAATTTCGTTAAGAATCGACAGATCTTTTCACTTTTTCTATTTTTTGGATATTGTTTATCCTCAGGGTTTGTTTGGGTGATGGTATTCCTGTTTGGATGGATTTGAGGGAGTATCCAGCTTCTTTTGTAGCTGCAGTGGCTTCTGCATATTTTATGTCATTTAGCTCGGTGATGTTGACATTTGTTTCTGACGGCCAGGTTCATGCTATTTATTATTGATGTTGTTTTATTGTCTATTTTGATTTTTGGGTGGTATAATCGGTGGTCTAGTCTGAGATCTGTGGTTTTCTGTTCTTTGATTATACTCATTTTCATAGTATCATAATCATTAGGTTCCCCTTCACTGTTTCCAGATTTTAGATTAGTTTCGCCTTTCTTCTCATTCATATGTTTGTCAGTAGTGGTGCTTTTTGCACATTATTATACATTCCTACGATCTGGTTTTGTTGTCTTTTGTTGTTTACTTCGCTTTTGTTGCAAATGTTACGTCTGTCTTCGTGTTTTACTATCTCAGTGTTTGTAATATTTGACATTGCAATGTGGCTACTATCTACATTTTCCTTATGCATTTTACCTTTTAAATGTTCTATTTCTATTTCTGATATATATATTTTTTTGACAATTTATCTTCGTATGTTAGCTAGTGTATTAGGATTCATTGCTGTATCCAAGTCTTTATTTAGGTTATTTTTTCTTCCAGATTTTATATGTATATGTAGTTGTGCTTTCGGTCTTTGGGTAGAGCACTGCTGTAAAATTAGCATGCAGGTTTGAAATATATTCCTCATGTGTCATTTATGCCTTTTTACTTTTATTTGCGGGACATGAGGAACAACGTACGGCTCATTATTTTGACGGTCATTATCTTCGTAAGGCACCGGTCCGTTCATTTCTGTTGTTAAATTGTTTTGCACGTGTAGTTCTTCGTACTTTTTTGTAACAAGTTTAAAGTACGCACTTCCCGATTGTTATTCTTGGGTTGGGTTGAATAATACCGGTATTATTTAATTTATTTGTAATTTTTTGGTACATGGTGTTTGGGGCCGGAAATGGTCTGTTGTTGATAGATCGTAATGTGTCGAGCGTGTTTACATGTGGTGTGCGAGCAGTGGAGATGATATCCAGTTAAAATACATTATTTCATTTGGAAAATAGAAATAAATTTCAATGAGTATTAATTAGTCGGATATAGTGCAACTCTTTGTCAGCTATCTTTGACTTCATGCGATGTCTTCATTTCCGATGTTTTTGGATAAATTTCAGAGGAGTGTTTTGTCGTTCTCACATGTTAAACGTCCCCGGTGTCTTCTTCTTCTTCTTCTTCTTCTTCTTCTTCTTCTTCTTCTTCTTCTTCTTCTTCTTCTTCTTCTTCTTCTTCTTCTTCTTCTTCTTCTTCTTCTTCTTCTTCTTCTTCTTCTTCTTCTTCTTCTTCTTCTTCTTCTTCTTCTTCTCTTCTTCTTCTTCTTCTTCATAATATTGTTATTATTTTCATTATTATTGTTTTCAAGCGTGATTGTTCCTTTGTTTGCCTTGGACAAGATATCTCGAGAACTGTTGGATGGATTCGGATGAAAATTTCAGGGATGTTTGGCCTCGTGATTGGCACGAACTAATGAAACTAATTAGATTTGGGGATCGATCCGGTAATGGAGAAGGATTCTGGAATGTTTGTTAAATTTACTTTCTTTTACATAGAGAATTACGATCTTACGTTGACTTTCAAGTCTTTCTCTAATTATCTCCATTGAAATCACGCTCATGGTTTCTACATGAAGTACGGCGGCGTTGCTGTTTCCAAAGTTTTATTTTCGTTTCTCTGTTATTAACTTTAGTCGAGTCTCTATCTTAGTAGAAACTGTTGGATGAAGGAATCAAAGTACATAAACAAACCGCAGTAAAACCGTTGAGAAATTAACTAACACTAACATATTCAGTAACAATAATGAATTTAATTTATTCTCAACGGTTTTCAGTTTTACCAATTTTGAATATATCGCTACTGCTTAAAACTTCTTACCTACTTGATGATTGCATTTGTAGCTTTACCTCTCTGATTCGCTTTTTTGTGCGCAGCGATGTTGTTAAACCTCCGTTAAAAGCACTGTATGCTGGTCCCTTCCCTTTTCATTCACGCACGGATAAAGTTTTCACTTTAGACCTCAATGTTCGTAAAGATACTAGGAAGTGGATAGAATGGAAATGGCCTTCATAGAAAAAATGCCACTGTTCCTACTGCATATGACACGCACACAGCATTACAATCACGGCCTGCACACCCACCTTCACATTCCATGACTACCATTTAGGTCAAGCAGGTAACAGACAAGGATTCTGGATTATGTTTCCGTATTTTTGTTACTTAATTTTTTTAGAGTGGTCGGGTTCATCTTTAGCATTCTCGTTCGTGAGAGAAGTCGAGTTCATTTTTGATACTCTCATTTTAAAAGTCATCTCCTGTTAATCGTTGAGAGGACGTTGGTGTTGCCTTGGCGGAGGTTTGCGCTCTCTGAATGCTCTTGTTATTATTATTTCACATGCATGAAACAGTCTTGAAATGTTGGAAATTATGATTTGTGATATCGGGCTACATGTAACCTTAGATGTCGAAGATCTTCTTAAGTATCCGAGCTGCCCCTAATAACACTGTTTACTGGAAATTTTCTAAACTAGGTTTCCTATATCCATTTGTTCAAATCTTGAGGGATAGTTCCTAATGCGCCTACATCTACAGGCATACACCACTCTTCGTAACTTCTGTAACTCAACGGCGAGATCCTGATATTTCCTTATTTCCTCTGAAACTGACTTTCTCACCATTTGGGACAGTAGAGCCAATTATCTGGCACTTTTCATTCTCTTTATCTACTACTAGTAAATCAGGCCTTCTAGCTTCTATTCCTCTGTCAGTATGAATGTTAAAATTCAACAACAGCTTATATTTCTTACTTTCTAGCATTTTATTAGGTTCATGCTCACACCATTTAACAGTATGTTGAAATTCTGGCTTCCTACATAAATGCCAGTGGATTGTTCTCTCTATGTCGCAATATATTTTTTGTAGTTTTTTGGTGCCTGCATGCTACATTCACTTACTTTGTGAGTAACACTTCCCGTTTCAGATTTACATAACCTATATTGGGCATCTACCTGGTTTTAGCCTCTATTGGCTTTTATCCAAGTACTACTCAATGCTGGATCTTGTGCTGCTACTAACGAACTTTCTGTCCCCCTTGTCATACTTCTTTTCTGCAACCATAACCATGTCTCACTATTACTATTTTCTGCAACCGTCTTTGAGAGTCTTTAATGTGAGGCCTTTTCTTGCTAGCCACATAAAATTGTGCAACAATATTTTTATTTCATGTTCTCTTTGATCAGCAAGTGTCATTTCATATTTGCTTGTATGTACAAGTCCAACAAAATGACAGTTATTCCTTTCAAACTTTGCTTTTGTGGCGTGGACATCAATGTTTGGAAACTGACCTATTTTCCGTTACATTTCAGGCATATTGACTCCTGTGTAGCTCAAGCAGAAACATCACTGTAACAAATATTCTGCTCCACATCATAGATTTGTTTGTCAGTTGATGGCCTTAAATATTTGAACATGTCCCTTCGTGTCTAACAATATATGCAACTATGAACATGACCAGGAGTAGTGGGAGAGTGTCATAGCCAGGTGTCGAAAGGGGCTGTTTAGGATTTGAATAAATGTGACAAAAGCAAAGCTTGAAGGAAATATCCATTTTTCATAGTTTCTAGGTGTATGCAAATAGAAAATAAACCAAGGACAAAAATCACGTTACACAGTGTATTCTTTGGTTACCCTACCTCCTACTGTTACTCTAGCAGCTCTTTAAACTTATTTCACTATTACCTATATAGCAAGTTCTATCTATTCTAGCTAACTTCACGCAGTCTTCTACTGATATTAACCTTATACTACCTTCTTTTCTATGTAAGTATAATCTTGCTACTCCTGCTCTTGGGTGAAGTCCTCCATTCATACTGAGTTCCTTCATGGTTCTTCTGATATGATTTGGAAACTCAAACTTTCTCCAATATATAAAAGGTGATGAATATCAAAGTAGCGATATTGACAGAGTATTTACAGCCTTCACTAAATTCGGGCCATTTAGCTTTGACTTTATTAACTTCCTAGCCATTCTGATGTACTCTTTCTCAATGTTCTCTTTCATTTCTATAGTCAATACTCTGTCAGATTCTTATAGTCCTCGATACTTATAATTCTCTGTTATGCTCTAGCACCTTATCTGTTTGGACTGGGAAACCCCAGAGGATTTTGTTAGTCTCCGATTCCTCCACTCTCTGCGCTTTTTGCTCATACA
Source organism: Octopus sinensis (assembly GCF_006345805.1). Taxonomy (NCBI): domain Eukaryota; kingdom Metazoa; phylum Mollusca; class Cephalopoda; order Octopoda; family Octopodidae; genus Octopus; species Octopus sinensis. The sequence goes on along the minus strand of NC_043008.1, from coordinate 76,183,899 downwards.
CCACGTCCTGCCACACTCTAGTCCCCACTTTTCGCAAGGTTTCCAATGTAGCATTTTCGTGACATGATTATGTCACCACAACCTGTATTGGTTTTGGACAATACTAGGGCATTCGTTTGAGATATGGGCAATGGTTTCATCCGCTCTATTACAGATACACAACAGCGGAATTATTACACTGGTCAACAAAATGAAACATGTTTTGATCATCAGAGTTGCTGATTGACTTTTCTGGGTTAATGTTTGATGCTGATTACGAATCTGAAGTCCGATTTCCTCTATCAGGTTATATTTTCATGTTAATGATACCAGCTGTTTTCACTTATAGGATACGTAAAGCATAACTATATAAAGTATATTGAATACAATATACGATAATTTCATGGCTTCTTATTGTACAAAATTAACATTATTGCGTACAAATAAGTTAGAATACACTAAAATGCATAACAACCGAACATCTTTGGCATTTGGACTTTCTATGTTGTTTTGACTCAGGTTCATCCCTGTATAACATCCACCAGTAGACAGCTAACATTCCTGCATTCCAAAATCCTTGATAACGTTGTTCCATCAATGCAATATCTTGATGAAATCATTCCCTTTGCTCATCAGACACTAATCCAAGGTTCTCTGCAAAAAAGTCCAGATGTGAATCAAGGAAATTGACTTTTAGTGACATCCAACAGTCCATTGCAGTGTAGGAGTCTAGAAGACATTTTACTCCATTTCTAAATTCTAGAGGTCTCATGTTGCCTGGGAAATTTTTACTGAGTCATCTGAAAAATTCCCAGGCTTTAAGCTCGATCTCTTCCAGTGCTGTGAGGAAGTGGTTGTCCTTCAGGAGTTCTTTTATCTGCGGACCTACGAATACGCCCTCCTTCAGTTTTGCCTCGGTGATTTTTGGAAGTTTGGCCTTCACGTATTCAAAAACCTTTTGAGCTTTTCCTGGCAAGTGTCTTCACGAATTGTTTCATGAGGCCAAGCTTTATGTGAAGAGAGGGAAGAAGAACATTTTCTGGGTTTAAAAGTGGCTTACCCCGGACGCTAGAAACTCCTGGCTCATATGATTTTCGCAAAGACCACTCTGATTGCACATAGCGCTTGTTAGATGCATGATGGTTCGATCTATACATACTGGGAAGTCCAAAAGAATATTTACAATTTCTCCCTCAGTTTCAGGCTCAGGGTGCTGCCTGTACCATTTCTCAGCAGTTTTGATTTTATAATGCCGACTCATTATCCAGTGTAGATATTGGCCAACTCTGTCATGCCATGATTTGTAATCTACAGCTGGTAAAACCTTACATCAAGAGATTATGTGGTCCACTGTTTCCATCCCATCGTCGGAGTTTCGGCTATTATTATTATTATTATTATTATTATTATTATTATTATTATTATCATCATCATCATCATCATCATCATCATCATCATCATCATCATCATCATCATCATCATTATTATTATTATTATTATTATTATTATTATTATTATTATCATTATTATTATTATTATTATTATTATTATTATTATTATTATTATTATTCAGTAGTTTTATTTTTATAGCGTGCTTTCACTTCACTACCGAGCGCAGCTCTGTGTGCCTTGGGTATGTGTTGTGATTGTTGTGATGCTCTGATGGTTATTGTATGGTAAGTGTTCTGCGTAGGATGTGTGCAGTGCCTAGTAGTGCAATTTTCTGTATGTTATATGTGTTTGTAAGTCCTGGTGTTTTTGTTATGTATTTGTCTGAATATTTTTTTATCATGCCTAATGCACCTACTATGATAGGAATTGTTTCTGTTTCAGATTCCACATTCTGGTTACCTCTATTTCCAGGTCTTTGTATTTTGAGAGTTTCTCCATTTCTTTTAGAGACACGTTGTCATCTGCCGGTATTGATACATCAATTAGAAAGGATTTTTTTTCTTCATGATCTCTGACAACTATATCTGGCCTGTTGGCCTTAATTTCTCTATCTGTGTGTATCGGCATATCCCAGAGTATGGTTGCTTTCTCGTTTACTGTGACCTTTTCTGGTGTGTGCCTATACCATCTTTTTTCTGTTGTTATTCCATAATGTGGCATAGCTTCCAATGTATGTAGGTTCCAACTCTGTCATGTCTGTGAATATATTCCTTCTTAGCCAGGACTGGACAGCTAGAGATAATATGATTTATTGTTTCTTGTCCATCTCCACATATTCTGCAGTTACTTGTAATATTTCTTTTCATTACATGTTTTTGGTAATTTCTGGTGGGGAGGCTTTGGTCTTGTGCTGCAATTAAAAATCCCTCTGTTTCTGCTTTGAGTCCTGAGCTTCTCAACCATTGCTGGGATTTTTCTTTGTCTATTTCTTTTGCGTTTAGTTTAGTGCAGTATTTACCATGAAGGGGCTTTTCTTGCCATCGTTCTATCATGGTTCGTTGCTGTTCTATTTTTAGTTTGGATTTCATTTGTTTTATAGCTTTTGTTATTTCTTCATCTTCTTCTTCTTTGTGTTTATTAGGTGGTATGATTTCTTGTTTGTATTTGTCAGCTTCCTTAAATACTGAGAACAGCTTTTTGTTTTGTTCGTGTTTTAAAAAAATTAAAATTAACAGGGTTTTACTAAGGATGTGGGCAGTACATGTCAGGACAATATTTTGCATTTCCGTGAGACATGGTTTTCTTGGGATGTTGCAATATGTTTCTGGCATCCCATTTTTCTAATACATAGGGCACATACAATAACAAGAAGAGTCTTTGGTTTAAGGCCCCGCATATTTTTTATTCCATTATTATAATTATTCTGCATGTTTATTACAATCACTTGTCGAGAAACACCCAGCGTCGTAGGATGGGTGAAGGACAAGACCTTATTATTACTATTATTATTGAGTGAGAGTGATATGCATGCAAACAAAGTGACACGGTAGTAAAAAATATGAAGCCGTGTATACCAATCATGAGGCTCATGTATCACAAACATATGTGCGCGACATGATGATCTAATATCAAGATAAACAGCGCATGAGATTGCATGTGGGCACATTTACAATTTTCCTATGGTCGAGTAACCCACACGTACAAAGGTTCCTTGAATAAAGGTTGTTTAAGGATGTTGAATGAATCACCCATGTTTCCTAGAGTGAATTATCGAATCCCAAAAGAATTCCTCTCGTCACATGGCTATGATGTACCCCCACTACCTCTGCTCGTGATCAGAATTGCACATATTGTCAGTCACTAATGGGCATGCTCAGATGGTTAAGATCAAACAACTGACAAACATATCTGTGGTATTGGGCAGAATATTTGCTATAGCCCACTTTGGGCTGCTCTGATAAACCCTTCTGTTTCCGATTTTAAGCCAGAAGACTCTAACCATTGATGGGTAAGTGCCTTGTCAACATCGGATTTATTAGCTCCCTTTTGAATTGAGAGGTTTTTATTGCAATTTATCGGTAAGAATATCTAAAGCAGCAACTTTAGCACGGGTTTTCATATGCCCTTTTTTCTGTGCTTGTTTCCTGTACGTCTACTTCTGGTATTTGCTGAATTTGAAATTCATTTAGATATTTCTTTGCCCGTTTTGTTACTGAGGATGATGATTTCTTGTTTTCGTGCTTTAAGAGAAGTTTTAACTTCCAGTCATCAGAGTTTTTCAGGTAGGTGCAATGGCATGACAGAAGGCCTTAAGAACTTCTTTATTATCTCCCCTTGAAAATATGCCTGTCTTTGTATTATTATTATTATTAACGTAAATCAAAACCCTTTGTAGCTTACTTTTGGTCACCTTCCAGGCTTATACTGGAATTGTTGACGGTCTGGGTTTTTAACACAAGTACTGATCTATATAATAGGTTTGAGTAACGTCGCAGATATTGCCGAATGCTGCGCTAATTAGTGCACAGTTTGAATTAAGTTTGGAATCAACCTGAGTAGAAATAATCTTAATTTGACGCTTAACTTCACAGATTGATAAATCCATTAAGAGATATGTACAAGGATCAGCTTAATCAATTACATTTCTACCATATAAATACGTGGATTCAGTTTACGCACTTAGAGATAATCTTTACATACGGTTTTCCCGAAAGAATCTCTATTATTTGGCCACCTGTAATATACGTTTTTCCAAAAGGCTATGTTTGTTGCCTATAAGAATTAGACATCTGCCTATCGTTATAATGAGAATCGTGATGTAACTTGATCGTTGTATTCGTCGGTGGTAATTCCTTGGCACCAAAATCTGTTCTTTAATTTCTAGATATTCAGGTTGACTTCAGTTAATTCTCATATGGTGAACACAAAATATATAGAAGCGATTGCAGGCAAAGGGTGCTATATTTTGTTTTTGTATCAACAAAAGTGCATACATCACGGAGATATATATATATCCATCCTTAGTAAATAAATAGTTATGTAGAAACACAAGAAAAAAAAACTGCGTTCCACAAGGCATCAACTCAACTGATTTCAAATGGAGATAACTAACTTTTAGAAGGAATTCATTCCAGCTTTCCATTGTTTTTGTTGCAGTACTTTTTTTCGCGTTTGATATTGGGCGAGGACAATCATTTGTAGAGATTTAATGAGTTGAATCAAATATAGTATATTTTCGGCATTAGAGAAAGAAGTAAAATTATTTCAAATAAACCCAAAAATAAGGGGGTGGTGCTGTTCTCTTTATAACGCTTTTTGGTGTAGAAATAACATTGACAACATGCATTATCAGGTAAAATAATAGTAAACTTTTACAAAGCAAGGCATTTGATGAATGAGTAAGTATTGCAAGCAATTCTACTCCAAATATATAACTTAGAACTCTCTATTGTGTTAGGTAATATACTTTGTTTTGGTTGCTAGTCACGCTTTGTGCAAGGCGATTTCTGCAACAAACGTTTCTTTAGAGGACTTACTATGCCTCCTTTTGTACATTTATCCTTAAATGTCATAAAATACTTCAGCAACAGCAGCAGTAGCAGATGCTCACATACTAATTGTGAATTATCTTATAGTATATCATATGCGATTAGGAGATGTACCGGAACATCTTAGGAGTACGACACAGAGAGAAATGATTGGATCACGATGTGAGTCATTATCTGTGTAGATTATTATATCCAACGTGTCTTAATTACAACATCATTCAGTATCTTAGCATTCAGGATCTTTGCCAGTAGCCACAAGAACAATTTACTCCTTTATCTGCCACAGTTACTTTATCTCTCTCGCTAGGTCCTTGTGTTCTAAAAAGTTCTCAATTTTCTTGTTATCCACTCTAATATCATATAGTATCGCAAAATATATGATCTTCCACAATTTATCAATTTATTTTTTTCATCTTGTCATTCTTAACGTTATCTGATGAATTATCTTTGGTCCCCGTACTATCTGTCCTGGAGCATCTCAGAGTATAATTGTTTTGTCACTCTCGGAAGCCTTTTCGGATTTCGTTCTTTTGTACTAGAAGTTTCTAATATTTGTTTAATCTATAATGTAATCCACTTACATATTGCTTTCAGTGGTATCTCATATAGAGCTATCTGTTGTACGCTATAATCATGAATCCTGCAGCCCGTGCATTTCAGTCCTTAGCTTTACAAGCAACATGGTAATCCCTTGTTTAATTTCGCCTCTTCAATCTCTTCAGGTCTTGGCCATGTAAAGCTTTTCTTGCCATCATTTATTATCGTGTTCAATAACACTAATTTTTGTGTAAATATTCGTTACTTGTACAATGTTAATACATTCAAGAGATCTGCATCTATGTAAAGTCCAGACTGTAGACCATATAGAGTGGACAGCAGCAAATTATCTTTTTAAATGGAAGGCTGTAGAGGAGGTGACATTTGTTTTTGACATTTGTTATCTTGAGTTTTACCAACTGATATTAAACACAAGCGATACTGTATATTTAAAGTAATTCAATAGCAAATGGAAAAAAAGTTACTGATAATTTATTTCCTGTAATTAGTTTGGAAAAAAAGAAAGAAAAAATCGAACGTTTTGACAGAAAACTTTTTAAAAATGTGAAAAGAAAGTCGAGTTTCTTTGTTCTATATTCATTTATTTTGCTAATTTCAATGGAGCAGAACTTTTCTGAATGACTTGGATACAACAATTCTGAGTGAATCAACAATTCCAAAACAATCTATAAATGTTGAGTTACTCTTTAAAGTAATATATCAAAGTATTTTTGTAGTAGTAATAAGTCCGCGAAGGAGTGTTTCTAGTAAAGAAATGTAAAGAAACCTTGTCCTAAACTATTTGAAACAAATCCTATTTTCTATGGGGAGTTGCGTCTTTCTTTCTCGCACACTTATTGCCAATAAACACTGCTGTATAGTTTTCTCCGGTTATTGATTATTGATGTAGAGAGCGACACTGACTAAAACAGACTGCATGATTCTGCTGCACCAAAGTTAAGTCAACGATGTCGAAATTACGATCTTTAAATAGGCAGACTTACATGCTGTCTCTATGGGTAATAACCAAAACATTGTTTTTTAATAGCAAAGCTAGAAAAACATTCTTCCGCAAGATTGATTTATTCATTTATCCTCTCCTCTATCGTATGTTATGTTATTATTCTCGTATAGTAATTATAAAATATAACTAGCTTAATTATGATTCTAGATATTGACTGATAAATAAACGATCTGTCTAATAGAACATGTATACTACTGAATGTATTGATGCTGATAAACTCAACAATTTTGTGATATAATGGAAATGTATTTTCCCTTCAAGACATACAAACGCAGGTTTATTTCAGAGAAAAGTCTAACAGTACGGTGCAAGTTGTACAGGTTTAGTAAAATTAGTTTTACAATAAAGATACGATACTAGCGTCATGTGAATACGTCTTTTTCTTTCACTACTTTACAATGTTAAAGCTTACAGAATTATATATGCGTGTATGTTCTCCTCTTTTTAATTTAGAGTAAATTTTGACAGGCCACCTACTTGGTAGCTCGGTTCTTTAGAAAAGCATCTTGTTTTGATCATCACGTTTCAATTTTAAGAAGGTATTGTAGATTTTTACAGTCCCAGATATGTATTAATGTAAGTGTGTGTTTCATTTTCACTTGATCATGCATCTAGCTAACACATTACTTTTCTACTCTGATCAATGCCCCATTCTTGACAAACTAGAATACACTATTATCCTCGACTGGGGATTTTCCCTCTGGTTTACATGTCTCTGACTTCGCCCTTTCTGATGATGGTATATTCGGCCTATAGAATCCTTACTTAATATCATGGTCCATACGCTTGGCTATTCTAGAAACAGCTGTAAGAGGCTCAGTATATCTATATTATCTGTCTAAATTTACACATGTAGACAAGCGGTTTCCTCTTTCCTTTTTACGCAAATCATTATCTACTTCCTTAAGGAAAAACGAATGATAGCCACTTCTGATAAGTAGTTTCAACGCTACAGGTTTAGTTGTTCAACCGGAGATTTAGCATTAAGTCAGAGCACGATAATACATACCTATTACTTTAAGTCAGTTGACGAAAACTCCTTACATATATGTACGTATGTATATGTATGTATTTATGTATGTATGCATGCATGCATGCATGTATGTATGTATGTATATATGTATGTATGTATGTATGCATACATGTATGTGTTTGTCTATCTATTTTTCTGTCTAGCTAATTATTAGTCTTTCAACTTTTAAAGAATCTATCACTCCATATGTCTGTCTGTCTCTGTCTCTGTCTGTCTGTGTGTCTGTCTGTCTCTCTCTCTCTCTCTCTCTCTCTCTCTCTATATATATATATATATATATCTTGTTCAGTACATTTATTGAACAGTATTCCATGTCTGCAATAAACTAGGACTGTAACAGCACATTTTTGTTCAATATTTGTAATTAATTGACTATAATTAGGAATCGTAATCTTTCCATGATGTCAGGAATATTAGAAACATTTTTTCTTTAGTTTTTCTGGAATTCTGTCGTAATTATTTATCTTAATTAGAAAAGAAATGTCACATGAAAATAGGGAACATAAGCGGTGAATTCATCCTAGAAAAGTTTTAAAAGAGAATATGAATGCGTAACACAAAATACAGGAAAGTACTCTATCTGGTAATCTAAGTTCAACATGTTATACTGCAGTCGAGGTATATTTGGCTCTCTCACATCAGCATTTCGTTTGCCAGTCTAATATTGTAACAATCCAAAGAATATAACCTGAATATAATATCACTTGTAAAAATATGAATCATGCAGTTTCCGCCAACCTTACAACTTGATAGAAAAGCATATTTCAAAAATTAGTATGTACGGTCTATGTTTTTCACCTTTAAAAATCTTCATCTTAATTTATCAGTTAATAAGAACACCGTAATTTTCTATATAGAGCCAGGAATCCTTGGGTAATATTTGAAATACATAAAGATGTCGGCTGTAGAATGGAAGGTTCCATATATTTGGTGAAACGAATTGTTGTAAATGAAATATGATTAATTTTCCTGCACTACTAAAAAAACTAAAATTATTTACGGAATAAAGAAGCATTTATATACAAATATAAACCGAAAACAAAACAACAAAAAAACTATTGATATATTCATATTATACAATATATTTTTTTCTAATTGATACAGAAAAAATAGTTTATCATTAATTTCCCTACGAACATGTTATGAATTGCCATTTATAATAATTTCAATATATACGCCAATATTTACAGAAAGCACATACACAAACACATTTGTATATATCACATCAATTTCTATCCAAAAATATAACGTTACCCATATTCCAACTGATTATGAGGTAATAGCATATATGTATATCTGTGTGTGTGTGTGTGTGTCTGTGTGTGCGCCTGTGTATATATATATATATATATATATATATATATATAGATATGTATGTATATTTACATACACACACGCACGCACGCGCACACACACGCATATATAATATATATATATATATGTCAGTCTAATCTATAGATATTGAAATTAAATGTAACTTGTGCATAGATAGCGACTTAAAAAAAATATATTTGATACAAGGCTTAATCACAATTCTCTATGCTATGGGAATGACTAAGTGATAACATTTAATAATTTATAAATTTCATCTTTTCATCTCCTGATTTCAAGTGAAATGAATTTCAAAGAAGTAATGACCGATTGGATAGTGTATTTGACAAGAAGTCAAGAAGTCGGAGTTTTGATTCAGATTATTTCCATTGGGTTCGGTCCATTTCCAAAATTTACATAGTTACAGCTTAGCGGCACAATTTACTTTTCAAGTGGCGAGTGATTCTATATATCAGCGTGAACTTGATTAGTAACTTTTGCGTGTTTATTATAGTACAATTATATACAATAGACTGTACCATGTCCAGGGGATATTAGTTTCTCATTCACATCAAGAATCGTGAACAAAAACAGGACCTGCAGTTAATTATTAAAATACACACATTTTCAAACTCACATTTTCAAACTCACACATATGCACTTATATTCTACAACATTTGAAGTAAACAACAAATATTTAATATATTTCATAACCAGTGGCTTCCTACAGGTAAACATGTAAGTTTGCACAACCTATGCATAGTTCGATTGCCGGTAAGTAAACTGGTAACCCTGCCAAGCTTAAATTAGAGAAAAATGTGATTTTGGACATCCCGTCGAATGAAAATAACAGGATAAAGTAACAAAACATGTTAAACGGTAGATGAATTCAAAAGATTCTACGGCCATGAAGTATTAGGTTTATACTCGCATACATACATGCATACATAAACATCACTCACACACACATACACACACACACTCGTATATACACATATATACATATATTGATGCATACATATAAGTATACATATGTATGGTGGCTGCTTGCTTCTAGCAGGGATTGACCTCCTGTACCGATAATTGTTCTTTCTAAGCGTCTTAAATCATTTTTCAGCTCTGAAAGGGCAATGTCTCATTTCAGCTTTGGCTTGCTCATAGTCTTGTCTATCATGTATGTTTCAGAAGCCGCTACGATCCTCCACGTAACTTGCAGGTTTTTGAAATACATTGCAATGAAACTGGCCATTCAGAATAAAATTCCATGAGCAAACGTGAGCCTTATTCGCATGAGTACGCTGGTGCGATCTCCAGCATGAAATATGCATATTTTCAGCATAAGGAACATTGAAAGTATAAATGAAAAACACTCGCAACGCTATTGATATTCGTCCGATTTTTTGGAAATTTTGTTTTTGTTGTAGCATACTTGATTCTCTCAAGCTCAAAATCTTTAACACCGCGCACCACACACACACTTTCCTATCTGTCAAAAGTGATTCTAGACAATTATTTTAAAAAAACATAATTTAAACCATTTCAAAATTGATTTTAAAGAGTCTTTAAATCTTTACATTGAGGTTTTAGTTTTTCTCGTTCACAGCGTAAGTTCACCACAAAGCATTTTTGGGGGAATGCGCTCATCATCAACACAGATGCGATGGCCTGTCTATCGTTGTTGATTCCTAAAAAGCATGGCTTGGATTGATGTGAGCCTAGCTTCCGCATAAAACTCAATATCAGGAGTGAATGAGGTCTAGCTTATTCTGAGTATGTGGCAGAGGCAGTTCTGAAGAAATTTCTCAAATCTTTTACATGACGCGTGTATAATGTCGAAGTTTCAAGAGAAAACAACAGTGCAAAAAATCAAACGAGTAATATGCATTGATGCGTTTCGATATGGTGCTGTGACCAGACGTTAAATTCTAGGCTGCCAAAAGTCTTTGGTATTCTTTCAATATGAGAAGTGTTTTAAGAGTCTAGGTTTTTGTCAACACACAGAAAATATACATATAACCGGACTTTGCTTGCTTGTTGCCATTTCATTGGATTCAAAAAGCTAGAGAGTAACGCACATCGGACACAAACTTACAAACATTTATCTCTACAATATATGATGGGCAGCAGCAGCCAGCAATATATTTCCCAAACACAAGTCAAGATTTGGGTTCCTTGTAATCACGAGACACGATGGGGTTTCGTTAATGATTTTACAGAAGGTGTAGTATAAAAAGTCGCAGCCCTGATTTTCCAGTCCACTTTCACTTGCATCT
>NC_043008.1:76130302-76170302 GCF_006345805.1 Octopus sinensis | reverse complement strand
TAACTCTCATTCTCTGTATGTATATATATATATATGGAAACATATACACACACACATATATATAAGTATATTTATATTTATATAAATAAATATGTGTGGGTGGGTGTGTATAAACAGACATAGCAACAGACAAATATACATGAGCCTGAAGCAGTAACAGGAGATATGTAGATTCCATTATGGCATAGTTCCCAGTACTCACCGCGACAACAAACAAATTCTCACATGTCATCACTATACTGTAGCAGCTGCATAGTTTCCATTCTCCGGTCGTTATTGTTAAATCGCTATAAACGTCATCAAAGATACAGAACATATAGCTACATGTATTATTGAAGCTAACTTTATTCATAGACACCTCATGAACTGTGAGTGATATGTACAATTTTTGTATGGGTTGGAGACTATATACAAGTTCTTTGTTTTGCAACACATGAATATATTTGATTTTTAGTGGCGCTGTGTGATAAGATGAGAAAAATATCTGGTCTATTGAAACCTATTTTAAAAGTTGAAGTTTAATCAGTTACACATAGGATATACATAGAACTAGTTTCCTGACTATATACAACTGAATGCTCTGTATATATCAAAGAGCCTTTAGAACCATTTATATTGGTCCTTATTTGAAATATCGAATATTTTGCTTGAAAAGAAAGTCCTTCATTGTTTATCACCAATGAAATGAAATAATTCATCTGTTGGGATATTCTGCAAAGAAAGTGAAGCTTTGTCCAATATTGCATTACTTAACTTAAAAACATAGCTTCATTTCTGCTTAAAACCAGTTACTACAAACACCATAATATTGTTATGGTCATATTATACCATTCAGTTAATTATGTAACTTTTGCATTACTCAGAAAATTATAGAATACATAATGATCGAGCTCCAATTTATAATTTAATAATATTGCATTCTAAATAGAATTCAATCTCAAACAAATCTTACATTCTGATCAATTACTGAATCTTGCTAGAAATGTGATGGTCATCATTACTTCTTCTTACGTGTAGCAACGAAATAGCTCAATTTGCAAATATAATACCGTAGAATACGAATTAATCTTAGAAATATAACATCAAGTCTTTGGCGGTTAACTAACTTTTTTTGTTTACAATCAATTGCGATTTTAATAGTGGCATATATGTTCTAGAATTAATATTTGTGAATCGAATTCAATTGTTATGTCACACTTTCTATAATTCAGGTTATACAGTAAAGTTAAAATGAAAAGAAAATCATGTGAAAGATAATGAAATAAATGCAAAATAAAAAGGAGCGAAACTAAATCTTCTAAATCTAGGAATCTTAGAAATATTTAATAAATCTTGACCAAAATCGATATATTTTAAATGTTTTCACGTCCATCCTATTTGGTTAAGGAATTCCATTTCCAGTCTCTGACTCACAGTTTTCTTTTTTAAAAAGAATAAACGAAAGGACAAAATATATAGTTCCATATATGTGTGTCTATTTCTACGTCATCTTCGAAAATTGTCACTCCATACACACAAATAGCAAAAGTAAATTCAAACGAAATACTAAAAATAGCAAAAGCAATAAAAGAAAACTACCAATGAGATTGGCAAATAGCCTTGGAGAATGTTTTCTGAATTTCTGAAGACAGTGAAGAATTAGTTGGGTATATAGTTGTATTAGGGATACGATTAATTCAGATTTCTTTTTAAGAATTTGCAGACAGACGAATTAAATATAATTAATCTTATAATTCTGCACAATTTTTGGTTGGTGATGACGAGGTTGGTGAATTGATTGTTGATATAATAATATATTTGATATAATATCGATGACAATATTCACAGGGACGCTGTCTTGTTTAGTTATTGGTGAATTGTAAAGGAAAGTTTCGTATCACTACAACATTGAGAATTTCACATCAATTTGATAATTACAAGAGATCCAATATAAGAGTTGTATTATGTTTGTTTCTACATGATCTAAGGAAGCAATTACGCTGAGTCCTTCGAGAATATGATAGATCAATATATGAAGTCTATAAAATACAAAGAAAAACGTTGGATGATTGAGACAATAAGGTACTTAACAACAACTGGCTAAATAGATATAATCTGTCAGCGGTGTGTTATGAAAAAATAATTTTCAGAGAGTGATACCATCCCTGCATTGAACAGGTGTGAGCATGATGGGCATGCTACCGATATCAAAATTAATCTCCTAAACATGAAAACTTTTGTCTCTCATCCACTAAGCGTTATGAAAATTCTGAGAGAGCTACTAGGACTTTCGGCATTTAGTTGCGAGACTTGAAATGCGGAAAACATTATAGCCAGAGTAAATAGATTTTACTGCACTTTTAAGAGACAAATATATTGTAAAACATTTCTGTAAGTGTATACTCTGTATTTAGAAAAACATTTCTATTTATACAGATGAACTATTTATACAGATGAACTACTTAGTATTAAATGTTACTATCAAGAACACATTCTAAACTACTTGTTGACGTGTGTTAATGTCCAGAACATATCCATCGCACAGAGAATCTTATACAGAGAATAATTTATAAAGAAGTTATTCTTCTTCGATTGATTGCCGTGAACATAAGTGGGTCGGTAACAATGGATACTTGCTAATATCACATGTGATATTCAGAAGAAATATTTCATACAAGCACCATACGTTCTTTCATTCTTTTACTAAGTATAGGATTACGGCCATGCGAAGGTCTTGCTTCAGTAGTTTTTGTCGATAAAATGTTTAATTGCTGTTCTTAATTTATCGATTTCCTTTCGTCAAATAGCAAATTTCGTGAATAAATAATACATCAAACCACCACGTTTAAATCAGTGTAAAAACAAAGGAAGTCCGGGACTAACATAGAAACATCCGTAGCTATGAATGTTTCTGTGTGCACGCGTGTATATGTTCGTGTGTAGATGATCACTAGTTAAACAAATGCTTATTACTCGGAATTTCATACGCAGAAGCATAATTACTTTTTTCGATCAGATGTCTACGTCTACATTGACAAGAAACTCAGCCATATGCAGCTTTAATTGCGGACTTCACGTGATCTGCCACAACCAATGAGAACCAAGCTTACAATACAGCTAAGTTTGCCCGATGATGTTCAACTAATGGGCGATTGCTCAGTTACCGCGTTGAATTGTACATTCAGTTACCCTAGTCGCCTATACACACGCATATAGGTGTATGTGTGTGTGTGTATACATGTATGTATATATGTGTATATATATGCCTGTGTGTGTATATGTATGTATGTATGCATGTATGCATATGTATATATACCAATATATTATACATATATAAGAATGACTATCTGAAATATTCATCAAATAAAGTAGTGTTGGTAAAATGTGTATATGTATATTTGTTCTTTCTAAAATATTCTATGATACCTCGAAATATATTCCCATCAGTTTCCACAAATATTATGTTAATAAAGAAAGACACAAATGTCTTCAAATATTGCAAGTTAATTATTCAATTTATCATTCAATTTCTCAATCCCAAACGTTTATATTTCGTTGATATTTGATATAATTACATTAGAGGTATTATATTATCTTCTTTAGGCAACTATTGCTTAAGTAAATGCCATCAGGTCATGACAAATTATGTTGTAGATACAACACATGCTCATTTGTACATTTAGATACGTACGTGTGTGTGTGTGTGTATGCATGTTTGCCCACATCGGTAGGTATGAGTACATATATACGCATATACATAGTGGGCGAGAGACATTTATACAAGTCTACAAAATATTCTAATACACGTAGATTTACTTCAGGTTTGCTTCTACTCAGCCATATTACCCATGTACTTTTATATTCATTGGTGTGTACGTATACAGAATGGGTTTATTGTATATTGTAGGGGAATATTGGAAGTATTGTTGCATTTACAAAGATTTGTGAACTTTTAATAATATACTGTTTATAATTCCAGGTTGTTCATTCGAAAAAAATTTTCCTCCACTCACATCACATACACATTTTATCTCCTCTTTACGTGCGTGTTTATATATATATATATATAATATATATATATGTGTGTGTGTGTGTTTGTGTGTGTGTGTATATGGGAAATTACCACCTGTGTCATCTCTTGTGAAGGGTAGGAGAGTCCAGTTTGCTGGACATTGTTGTAGAGCTGAAAAAGAAGTAATTTCTACTCTTCTCCTCTGGAAGCAATCTACTCGCAACACCAGAGGGCGCACACTCTCCTACCCTGATGTAATCTCCAGGGATACAGGCATCCAGCAACAGGACCTCCGTAATGCTATGATGGACCGTGAAGTCTGGCGCAACATGGTAAATTCCATTGTCTGGACCACGGTCGAACAATGATGATGATGTGTGTGTGTGTGTGTATGCTTGTGGATGAACACGCTAGTAACACGCTTAACGAATGACATCAGTGCAACTTTAATGAATGAATAATTTGCATTTGAAAGAAGAGTTCTGTGAATATGATACGAATGGTTTCATGCGAATATACTCGCATTTATATAATCATATTTCAGATGATAATGGAAACATTGTTTTCTTATAAGGATGATATGAAATAAAAAGGCTGGAAAATTAAGTGAAGGGAAACAGTTGCAGAATTCAGGTTTGATAATCCATGGTTACTACCATAAATAATACATAATCACACACTTTTCGAATTGATATACTATCCGAGTGTTTCTCCAAAATCTATAGGCAATTCATATATAGATGAGGCTAATCACAGCGTAAGGTACAGGATTCGCACGAATGTGTAAATAAGTTAGCATACACTTAAGCATACATGTACACGACTATATTTTCCTCAGGTGTGTGTATGTATACAGTTCTATATTTAAGAGATGAGGAATTATATACATTATTTACATTTGACGAATATTTGTTCTCATCTTGTTTGTTGTTAACGTAACTTTTAGGCTGATATACCATCCAGACTTCATCAGGTGTCTTGGGGGAAATTTCGAACCTGGGTTCTCATTCCTAAGGTATTTTTCGATGTTATTATTATTATTATTATTATTATTATTATTATTATTATTATTATTATTCAGCTCACTGCCGGGAATCGAACTCAGAATCTTGGTGTTAGTAGCCCTCGGTCTTAACCACCACGCCATATGCCCAAGATTCCGAGTTCGATTGCAGACAGTAAGCTGAATAATAATAATAATAATAATAATAATAATAATAATAATAATAATAATATAATAATAATAATAATAATAATAATAAAATCGAAAAATACCTTAGGATGAGAACCCAGGTTTGAAATTTCATAAAGACACCTGATGAAGGCTGGATGGTATATCAGCGGAAACTTTGTGTTAACAACAAACAAGATGATTACAATTATCCATGAAATGTAAGTAATATAAATAATGTGTGCATGTATCTATATATATATATATATATATATATATATATAATATGTTTGTGTGTGTTTGTGTGTGTGTATGCATGAGTTTGTGTATATAAACATAGATATATGCGCAAAAAGTGAGAAGAGAGCAATATAGCTATATATATATATATTATATATTGCAAATAGCACTAAAATTCCAGTCTAAAACGAGCTTTGTAAAGGGAAATCTCTACTGACTAGTGCAATGAACGCGTTGTATACACACACATGTACACACATATGTACACACATACAAACACACGTATGTTTTTCACATACAGTTACTCCCATGCAACATTCGTATACAACATTCTAGTACGCACGCGCGCCTAATATAAATAAATGCATATCAACGCAAATATTGTAATATAGAGTATCACATACAATATCCCCACGATATACACTGTATCTTATCTATATATATAAAACAATAAAATCATTCGAGTGCTGTATCAATTCTATAATTGTGTAAAACTTTATTAACTATGTTGTAATTACTGAACAGTACAAAATGTCAGCACAAGATAGTCCACCTAACAAGATACTGTACAGGAAACGATCAATACAACAGACGCTGGATAATTGATTCCCTACACTTAATCGAACTCAAGAAATCTCGTCTTATACACTCACGCAAAATTGGCGCCACTATTCAAAATGTGGTTGAATAGTTACCGACAAAAATGTATTGGCATTATATCAATTGCAGAAATGATATACCGCCCAAGTGAATGCATTGTAATATATATATACATACATATATATATATATATATATATATATATATATATATATATATATATATATATATATATATATATATATATATATATATAAGTAGGTGAATGAATTATCCTATGTTTATCGTCAGCATGGAAAATTCGTTAAGCGAAACCTGGGTAACAAATTCACGTCAGAATACACGGTTGAAGCGACCTGTCAAGGATAGAAATTCCAGGTTCATGTGTAGAAATTTGTGTGTTGTATATGAATAAATGAAAGAATGGAGTCGAACGAAGATGTTAACAAAATTCCTTTACTCTCGACACATGTTTCGAAGACAGCATGTTTTCATTCCAAAGGAATAAAGGTTGCATTATGCAATCTTCTCATCAGGAAAGAGAGGGAGCCTCTCTCGACAACAAGACAAACAAAAACTTCGATGCTTGCCTACATGGTAAACAAAGCGATAATGAGTGTTTTTTTTAAAAATCCGTTAGAAGAATTGACGTCAAAAATATCCTTCCCTCTTCACTTGTTCCCTGCCTATTATTCCTTTATACCTTCCCTTCCTACTATCTATCTTTGACGTCTGTCTCTCTCTCACACACACAATCACACAGAGAGACACAAATGCAGTTATACACACACATACACACACACACAAACACACGCACTCATTAACACATTTCCATACATACATCAAACATACTGTTCCCTACCTATTATTATTTTATTCCTCCTCTTCCTAATATCTATTTTTGACGTCAATTCTAACGGATTTTTAAAAAAAACACTCATTATCGCTTTGTTTAGCATGTAGGCAAGCATCGAAATTTTTGTTTGTCTTGTTGTCGAGAGAGGCTCCCTCTCTTTCCTGACTTCGTTCGACTCCATTCTTTCATTTATTCATATATATATATATGGGTAAGATACAGTGTATGTACCACTCAACTGTTACAAGAATGTATAAGCACATATGTACATAATGCATTATATATGTACATATGCATATGAGACAGGTGTAGGTGTGGCTGTGTGGGAAGAAGCTCACATCCCAACCACATGGTTCCGGATTCAGTCCCACAACATGGCACCTTGGACAAGTGTTTCCTATTATATCTTCAGTTCGACCAAAGCATCTTGAGTCCATTTGTTATTGGTAGATGGAAACTGAAAGAAATCCGTCGTATATAAACGTCTATACCTCTGTATGTGTCTTTGTGGTTTTTTGCTTGATCCCCGCCATTACTGCTTGACAACTGGAGCTGGTGTGTTTGCGCCCCCGTAACTTAGCGGTTCAACATAAGTACTGGCCTTATAACAATTATTGAGGTCGATTATAAAACATCACAAGATGGTGCTCAAGCATGGCCGATGTCAAATGACTGAAAAAAGTAAAGGAATACAAGAATATATAAATATAGATATATAAATGCACACTCACGCACATAGACACACACGCATATACACACACTCACACACGCAAATATATAGATATACTGAACTGAACATATATGTGTGAAGTTATCGATGATAATGTGGAGAGACAAATATATATACATAGAGCATGAAATACAGAATAGTATTCTGTATTTTCTGAAGACAAAAAATTCCGATGTACCTGAAACATCTGTCATGTCAAAAGTCTATGCAATCTCAACCCAGAGTTCTCTATATATTATGCTCTATGTAAATAGATTTGTATATATATATATATATATATATATGGCTGTGAGTATGTATTTATCTTCTATAGGTCTATAACTATGCTTATGTCGAAGTGTACATGTATGTATATGTATATGTGTATGTTTTGAGCATTATCGTGTTTATCTGATCACTATCTGCTCACCAGCTGAATAGATTTCACTAATAACCATGTTTACCACGTGGGGCTAATTCTCAAAAATGATTTCGGAGTTTAAAAGCAAAATATTTGAGGACCACTACGTGTTTTACGTTTTAACCAAATGTAGCTCTCACATTCATACATATATACATGCATAATTATATGCTTACGTACATACTTACATACAAACACACACATACATCATACACACCAGCATACATCACACACACACATATATATATATATGTTCAATTTTATTCTTTAAAATGTTTCACCGTAAAGGATTTTTAGTCGAAGAATCCTATCACAGAACGTATTCTTTGTAAGCATAGTACTTATAGTATCGATCACTTTCGCAAGGAAGCCAAGATTACGGGGACATATACACTAAAAACATTGGTTGTAAAGTGACAGTGACAAAAACTGGCGCGAAGAAACATTTATATATATATATATATATATACGACGAGCTTTTATTTTCCGTCTCCCAAATACATTCGCAAATATTTGGTCGGCCAGAGGCTATAGAAAAAGACACTCGCCTAAGGCAACACGCAGTAGGACTGAACGCGGAACAGTAAGGACTAGAAGCAAGCTTCTCACCACAAACCCAAACCTCCTTCAGGTTATCGTCTTTGCCGAAGTAGATTAACTCAAATTTGTCCTGTTTCAGTAGTTCTGATAACTATTCACAGCCATGGAAGTTCTATCTCATTCTGTTAATGTATATATATATATTTATATATGCATGCTAATACACTCCTCTTTCGTATCTTTATCAAAACTACAGCTTAATAATAGACGATGGAACATATTAAGCATTATCTGAGCCATTTGGGGCTTCTTGACACAAATGCTTCTCATATTCTCTCTCTGTCTCTCTCTCTCTCTCTCTATATATATATATATATATATATATATATATGATTATATATATATATAATATACAAATATTTATATGACATATATATATAT
The DNA here is from genome assembly GCF_006345805.1 of Octopus sinensis. NCBI lineage: Eukaryota > Metazoa > Mollusca > Cephalopoda > Octopoda > Octopodidae > Octopus > Octopus sinensis. Next base: position 76,161,333 of record NC_043008.1, on the reverse strand, counting down.
ATGCATATATATAATATATAATATTTATAAAATATATAGTATATATGTAAAAATATAATATATATATAGTATTTAAATATATATATATATATAATATATGTATAGTATATATATATATAATATATGTATAGTATATATATAATATATATATATATAATTTGAATACATAATATGTATACATATAATATATATCATATATAATCGTATATATAATATATTTAATATACATACATATATATAATATTTATATATATTGATATAATATAGATATTTATAATATATATATAATAAATATATGGTATATATATAATTTATATGTAGCATATATATAATATATATATATCATATATATATCGTATATATATAATAAATATAATATATATATATATATATACAATATATAAACATATATATAATATATGATATACTATATATATATAATATATATATTTATATAATATATAGAATATATATACATATATAATACACATAATTTATATAATATATATATACACAACAAATATAAGAGAGTGGTCAATATATTGCTCACTCTAGCACCAGTTAATCCAAAAGGTTTCAACCACGAAGATACATGTTTCCCATGAAAGCCAGTACGACCGTTAGCTCACACGGACAGGGCAAGTAAAAAATAACAAAAATACAGATTATTTTGGGACAATTGTTTCGCTATTAATGAATTAAATGTAATATTACTTACAAAAAAATCCATTTGTAGCTCGTCAGCCAAGACTATCTGGATGAAATCCACTCAATCACACGCCAGATTTTACCATAACGATAAATACGCGTGTGGTTCAATTGATTACATCCGACGTTATAATTCAAATGCCCCAACCAACAGCGCGCCAAACTTTCACGGAAAACTAATTAATTAATATATATATATATATAATATATATATATATATAATACATATATATAAATCACATATTTTATATATATATATATATGTATATATATATATATTATATATATATATATATATGTATATATATATATATAATATATATCTATCATATATATATATATATATATGTATATATCGTATTTATATAATTTATATATATATATGTATATATATATATATGTATATATATATATATGTATATATATATATATATAATATATATATGTATATATATGCATACTACATAAATAATATAATAATATAAATATTATATATATATCTTACATAAGTATAATACATATATAATATATATAATATATATAATATATATCTATCATATATATATTATATATATATATATATATGTATATATATATATATATATATAATATATATATAATATATATATATATATACATATAATATAAATATATATCATATATAGCTATATTTATATATATATATAATTATACATCAGCACATCAGCACAGTCATGGAACGGATAGTCAGATGGAAGATAATCGCATTCCTTGAAAAAAAATAAATTGCTAAGTGATACTCAAAATGGTTTTCGATCAGGTAGGAGCTGCCTGACCCCGCTCTTACAACAATATGACTGGGTGTTGAGGCAGTTACTCAACAAATCAAATGTGGATGTAATATACCTTGATTTTGCAAAAGCTGTTGACAAGGTGGATCATGGTATGATATGCCACATACTGCGTGGCCTCGGCATAGCTGGAAAACTTGGAGTGTGGTTACATGACTTCCTGAATGATAGGAGTCACTCAGTAGTGGTTAATGTAGCCACCTCTATGAACACACAAATAGTGAACGGTGTTCCACAGGGCACTGTCTTGGGACCACTGCTTTTTATAGTGGCCCTCTCAGATATGTCCTCAAATGCCCGGATACCCACTCTGGTAAGCTATGCATATAATACGAAAATCTCACAGAAAATACAGAACACCAGCGATGACACACCTGCAGCAGGAGTTGGACCCAATTTACAGATGGGCTGAGGATAATAATATGCAGTTTAATGCTGAGAAATTACAGGCCCTGTGCTACCAGCATCCAAAACTGAATATTAAACATACAGGGTACACCGGTCCACATGGAATTTCAATCCCAGAGCCTAAGTCAGTGAGGGACCTGGGTATCGATATGAGTAGTGATACCTCTTTCCAAGTGCACATTACCAGGATGGCGACAAAGTGCAGACGACTGGCTGGATGGATCTTAAGAACATTCAGAACCAGAGATAAGGAAACCATGATGGTCCTCTGGCGGACATTCGTCCTCAGCCGCCTGGATTACTGCTCACAGCTATGGTCACCCACCAGTGTGAGATCGAAAGCGGACCTTGAAGCAATCCAGAGAAGATTCACAAAGAAGATCATCTCTTTGCAACAGCTCAGCTACTGGGAAAGGCCGAAACAGCTAAGACTCTACTCTCTGGAGAGAAGACGGGAGAGGTATGCAGTAATATATATCTGGAAGATCATGGAAGAAATTGTGCCAAATTTTGGCATTGAAAGCTACACCAATGCCAGAACGGGACGACACTGCATGGTATCAAAGATTCTAGCAATGCCATCACGCTTCAGGAGCAGTTACTGCAACAGCCTGGGTTTCAAGGGCCCACAGCTTTTTAATATTCTCCCAAAGAGTCTGAGAAACTTGCACAAAGTAGATGTAGGGGCTTTTAAATCAAAGCTGGACCTCTTCCTGTCGAGAGTCCCAGATGAGCCTACCTCAAGGCAAGAGGTGCAAATGAGGGTAGCTATATCAAACTCCATTCTTCATCAAGTTCCACATATTAGAGGAGGCTCTTAGTAATAACAGTGTAGCTCAAAACGGCGGTGCATGAGCATGGCCGCAGATTTGAGCTGAAACTTTAAAAACATATATATATATTTATTTATTTATATATATTTCCCACTTTATCTCACAAAATTCTTCTCAGACAGTATTTATGAAATCGTTCTAATTGCCTTACCTGCCTACCGTAAACAACAATGCCTCACTTCCATATAGCAAAGATGGTGTGATGCATGAATTATATACCTTAACTTTAATTTGTCAACATACATGATGCTGTTTCCATAGACGTCTATCAAGCACTACTAGGCCTGCTGATTCTGTATGGTGAGCTGGAAGATGGAGGGAGACCAGCGCATAAGCCGAAACTGGGGTTTAAGGATTGCTTTAAAAATGCTGTATACAGACAGAAATTGCAGCTGGTATGTGAGAGAGGGAGGCAGAAAACCGTGATTCGTGGAGGCAAATAGTGCACGAGGGTTGTTCAAGGTTTGGGAGGGAGAGAGTGAAGCATGAGTGAATTAGGAGGGGGCTTAGAAGGGTAAACTGTGTAAAGTGAGACATAGATGTTTTATGTGTGTGGTTATAAAATTCATGAAAGAACGTGTTAAAATGTGGAAGGGTGTGCCCCTCAGTTGGAGGTCTAAATAAGCAGGGTACGCAAGTGTATATGGTGCCATCTGCATCTCCTGCCAACAAGCACAGTTGTCTAATATGTAATAAAATGTGTAAAAGCTTGGCCGGGCTTAAAAGACATTTAACGGAATGACATGGCAGAAATAATGAATCATTTCAGTAAGTTTTCTTGGCAATGACTTTTCTCGTGTCAGGAGTATGGAGATGTATGTGTGAATTATATATGTATAATATATATATATATATGTATATATATATATATATATATATGTATATATATATATATGTATATATATATATATATATATATATATATATATATATATATATTATATATATATATATATAAAGATATATATATATGTATATACATATATATAAATATAAGCACTTATATAAATGTATACATATATATAAATATACATGTTTGTGTGCCTATATATATTTGTGTTTCGTTTGCCCGATCAAATCACTGAACAAACATATATGTAATATATATACCATATACCATATACCATATATATTTATAAACTATATATATATATATATATATATATATATATATATATATATATATATATGTATAATATATATGCTATACATATATGATATATTATATAATATACATATAATATATTATATATAATATATATATATATTAAATATATAATATATATATATATTATATATACAATATATATATATATATAATATTATATATATAATGCATATAGATAATATGGATATTATATATAATTCATATATATCTATATTGTATAATATTGATAAATATAATACCTCTATATAAAATATATTATATATATAATAAATATATATATATATCGTATATTATATACATATAATACATATATATAACATATGTATTTTATGTTTAATATATACATATATATATATATATATAACATATATATACATAATATATATATATAATATATATTTATAAGTGTATATATATATATATATAATATGTATATATATATATATATAATAAATATATATATATATATTAATACATATAATATATATATATATAAACATAAATTATATATACATAAATAAATATAATATAATATGTATATATATAAATATATTTAAATATATAAATTATATATGTATATAAGTAAATACAATATATATATATAATTCATATAATATATATATATTAATACATATAATATATTATATATATATATATATATACATATATATATGCATATATATAATACATATATATATGCATATATATATATATATATATATATATATATATATATATATATAATATATATATATATATATATTTATGCATATATATATGATGTCATTATGTTATTCGTTTGAGCCTTTCGACTGCAGTCATGCTAGCGCACTGTTTTTAGTTGAAGAAACCAAACCCAGGACTTATTATTTGTAAGCCTTTTTTATTCTAGCAGTATCCTTTGTTCAAACGCTAAGTTTAGATCACGTAAAGAAACCTACATCGGTTGTCATACTTCGATTTGGGACCAACACAGACACAGAAACATACACACACTTAGATATACGACGTGCTTTTTTAGTCTCCGTCTACCAAATTAAGGCAGAAGTCAGTGGTCAGCCCGAGATTATAGTAGATGACATTTTGGAACGTGCCAAGCTGTGGGACTGAACCCGGAACCATGTGGTAGGTAAGCAAGCTATTTACCACAAAGCCACTCCTGCGCCTTTTATATTACCTATGCTTGAAAAAAGTTCGTTTCCATGTTTTTGTATTTATGTTTTCGTTTCTCATTGTGTTCTTCGTTTTTTGATGTCCTGTACGCATTTTATGCATTTATATATATATATATATATATATATATATATATATATATATGATGTAGGTATATGCATATATGTATGTATATATGCACATATTTATATATTATTCATATTCTGTATGTATGTATATATATATATAATATATATACGAGCAAAACTCCCCCATCCAAATGACGCTGCTGAGTTGTCAAACATTTAAAACAAATTTTCTCAAAACAACTTGTCCTACCGTCCCATAGGTCTCCCCTTTGAGAAACACTGATTTAACCTAAATTTGAGACACCAGCAAAAGAGGAAATAAAGATAGACTTTTTTCTATTCCAAACAAAAAGCATTTCTCACGGCTTTATCGATCGCATTCTCACCTGCGATCAATTTCTGTAATTTTTTCAAGCCTTATACACGCCCTTAAACCGTGGGTATCTACATACCAAATTTGAGCGCAATCAGATGAAGGACGCCCGAGACACACACACAGAACGGATTTTATATAAAATATATATATATATATATGTTGTATACAGATGTTGTATATAATATATATATACATATATATACGTATATAAATAAGTATATATATATATATATATATATACCTATATATATATTATTTACAGATATTGTATATATATACTATCTATGCATATATTGATATATATATATATATATATATATATATGTATATATAAAGAATATATATATATCATATATATGTATACTATATATATATTTTATATGTATTATATATCTGTAAAATATATAGATATTATATATGTGATATATTTTCATATATATTTAATATATGTAATATCAATAGATTTTGTATATAATACATATATATTGTGGATATATATATATACATTTCATATATATATGTTACATATATTTTATGTGTATATACGTCATTTTCACAGCGGCCATGCTGGAGCACCGCCTTTAATATAGCAAATCAACCCCAGGACTTATTCTTTGTAAGTCTAGTAATTATTCTATCGGTCTCTCTTGCCGAACCGCTAAGTTACGCGGACTTGAACACACCAGCATCGGTTGTCAAGCGATATTGAGGGGGGGGGGGCAAACAAGGACATACAAACATACATACATACACAAACACACACGTCCCGAGGCTATAGTAGAAGACACTTGCCCGAGGTGCCACGCAGCGGGAGTGAACCCAGAACCATACGGTTGGTAAGCAAGCTAATTACCACACAGCCACTCCTGCGATTACATATATATTATATATATATATTATATATATATATAATATATATATATATTATATTATATATATATATATACATAACTTATATTATATAGTTATATATAATATATATATATATATATATATATATTATATATATATATGACATATTACTATAAATATATATAATATATATATATATGTTATATATATTATATATATAATATATATATATATACATAACTTATATTATATAGTTATATATAATATATATAATATATATATATATATATATCATATATATTTAAGAATTATATGTTTAAGAAATATAATATATTATATATATATATATATTAATAGTTATCGCCATATTAATATGGCAGTCTAAATATAAGACTAAATCTGTATGGCGATAACTATTAATATCCAGTAACGCTGCCGTAATCTCCTTTAGAGAGACTTAGTAATTTTAATATTTCTATTATATATATATATATATATATATATATATATATATATATATGTAGTATTAAATAAGCTGAAGTATTTTACAACTGATTCATAAGCTTGATAACTATGTTATTTGTACAAAGTATTATTCCATTCATTCTATAACTCTTTCGGACATTATATTTTGCATGTTGGGCATCTACTCCTTTTGAATCACGAAAGATACCAATTTTCGTGTACATACTGCTTTCTGTTGACGGATAAATCGACAACACTGGCTGAAAAGAAACGAGTGATTACTATCATTTATTCATTTATTCTGTCGACCTGGTAGTGATGGAAGCCAAGTTCTGCTTTCGATGGTATTTCAACTGCGAACAATGATTCACCGTTCTAGGACTACAAACATAAAAATTTTAAGAACAAACTAGATTGGCTCTTCACTGTTTGAGCCACGACTGGTATCCTAATACAAAAGCGACAATAAGTGGAAAAGCGGTTATAAACTGTTCTCATATTCTAAACTGGTACACCATTTCCACTCACGTTGATAATAAATTGGCAGATTGCTCGAACGTTCTATTAAGATCACATTTTCTATGAAATCACAAAGGGATTGTTATATTTTTAGACGTGTACTTTGTATATTTAGTAGTATCGTTAATGTTTGAATGTGCAAATGTTAGTAAAATACGGTGTAATAATATTTATGATTCTGTTTTGAGTTTTTCTGTACCAAACATATTGTTTGTTAAGTACATTGTGTTAACAAGATACTTTGAAGTACGAACACGTGCAAATGTTTGCAATATTTATGTATGATATATATGCATTCAGGTAATTATAATCATATAACTTTGTGTGAATGTGACCGACAAGTGGAAATAGATTAAGATCTGTGTGTTTTACGTATCAGATTCCTACACTGTTTGGCAAAGCGTCAGTTATATTTTGTATATGTTAACTTCACAGCTAGTGGAGAATGTGTTAGTAGACCTGTATGGCATATAGACATTCAATATGCGTAAGAAAGGATGAGTTCAGATAATTATTGATAAAGTTTCATAGAAAATATGTGATAGGTATGGATACATTTTCTATATATTAAGGGAGGTACCAATATATACAAAGAGGTACCTTATATTCGAAGAGGTACATGAAATTAAGACATCAGTACATGTATTTAAATATCAGTCATTGTAATACCCTTCTATGTACAATGCAATATTTTTTTCATGTCTTTTCTGAAAATTGGATTCATGAAAGCATATATAGCAGGGTTGGCAACATTATACATAAAATACATATAAAATACAATTTTGTTCTGTGGGAGAACTGCATGCGCCATTAACCAGCCTGGAAGAAATGCTATGACAAATACCAACGTCACAACAAAAAGTACGCCGGCAATTTTCAGGTTTGAAGACTGAGTCCGTTCTTTAACTTTATCATGTTTTCGCTGAGTCCTCTTTGATGCACCATCTTTTCCATTTTTCACTGTATCTTTCTTTCCTGCTTTTGTTGCTTCCGTAGCATTATTTTCGCACGTTTCATCTAGTACAGTATCTTGTGTCACAGTAGTAGACGTGGGAGCTGTGTATTTGGTCTTGTTGCGCCAAGATCTTTTCAGTACAACAAATCTTACAATTAGAGCATAAAGTACAGCAATGATTAGAAAGGAAACCAAAAATAGAAATGAATAAAACTTTTGATAAGCTTTGCGTGTTGATTCATTTATGATGATAATATTAGGACCACATTCAGCAGAGTAATTGTAAGTATAACTTGGCACAGGAGATGATTTAAGTCTATTTTCGAATCCAAATAGCAAAGTATCGTTGTAGGCTTCAGTTCGTATATCTAAGCTGCCAACGGTTGTATTATAATCACCTGGTATTTCATACTTCTTATACATACCATGCATAAGACTGGTGAAGACGCCAAGGCCGATTGCTGAGAGACCAAGTGTGGAAATAAGTATTTTCGCCCTTTTTACGGTCATCACTCCAAGAAAAGGATGGCAAATACAAAAGTAACGATCGAATGCGATAGCTACCATAATAAACATTGAAAATGGCACATTCGATGTTATTAAGAAGAAATACATTTTGCAAAAGCCATCATAGACGACCTTGTATTCAAGAGATTCCACTATCACTGTAAACGGAATCACAACCATGCAGGTAAATAAGTCGACAATTGCTAAACTTATTATGAAGATGTTAGATGTTACTTTCTCTTTCTTATTGGAATAAATATAAACGACAATAGCATTTCCGATGCTTCCAAGAACGGAGAAAGTCAAAAGCTGGACGATTAGCACGTAAACTCGCCACTCGTATTCGCCAGATGAATTGCTAATTGTTGCGACATTCACGTCTGTCTCTTCTGTTCTATTAGCCATTCCTGGTAGATGAGTGACTGCATTTTCCATCCTGAGAGAGAAAGAAAACAAAACTAATTAGAATAATTAACTCAAAAAAATCGCATAAAATAACAGAAAAAAGAACAAATCAAAACAAAGGAAAACAATATAAAGTGAAAAATCAATTCCAGCTCGAATTGAAAATTAATAAAATACTTCTGACCACCACCATCATCATCACTACCCCCAGCACCGACACCACCAACCATTCAAACCGTCCATCACTGCCACCGCCGCAACCACCAGCACTACTACCTCGACTACTATTACTGAAGGCAGTGTAGGGCAGATTACCTTGTGCCAAAAACCCTGTGCCGAAAACCATGCATTCTAATCAAGCTGAACTGATTTTCACTTTTATAATTCTAACGTAGATGAAATAAATACAATCAATGTATTGAAGCTACGTGACTTAGCTATACTTTCAAAATGAGAAATATTCTTTCATGTTAAATTTATTGCGAAATTTTCTTTTTTTTTGGTGTTTGAATTTGCCTGACTCTTAATGTAATTTTACAATGCTTTGTATTTAGAGGAGGTCAAGGAGTTAACACGTAAAACTAAATGTAGTTTACAAATCGGAGATTATAATTTCTAGAGATATTGAACGAAGCTGAACCCCGAGTGGATGAAAGGCAAAGTCTTCCCCGCTAAGTATTTCATCCGTCGTGCCATCTCACCGCCTTACTAATTAGAAATACAGTAATCTCTCGACTATCGCGGCTGTTACGTTCCAAACCCCACCACAATAGGTGAAACTCTACGAAGTAGAAGCAATACTCTACGGTATTTTTAAAAATTATTTTTATAATTTGTATAGATTTTATTATAAATGCGAAACAATAACACGGAGGAATCGATGTAAGCTTAAATAATGAACCGCGATATGAAGAGGGATTACTGTATTGGTTTCAATTTTTGGCGCAAGGCCAGCAATTTCAGGGGAGGTGTTAAGTCGATTACATCGACCCTAGTACTAGTACTTACTTTGTGATCCTTGAAAGGGTAAAAGGCAAAGTCAACCTCAGCAGAATTTGAACTCAGAACGTAAAGACTGGCGAAAGGCAGCTAAGCATTTTGCCTGGTGCGTTAATCATTCTATAGTCCCACTGCCTTATTAATCAGAAATATTGATAATTAGAATTATTCATTGACAATTAGAAATATTCAAATACAGTTCTGAATCATTTGTGTAATTTTAAAGCTTGATTTAACGAGAAAATTATTACTGAAACGTTACAAAACAATCTAAGCGACTTTATACCATTTCTTCCAGCGTCACCACTGCAAACTGGATAATTATTATATCCAAAATCCGTTGCTTTTATAGAGATTAACTTGGAACATTGAATGCGATTGACGTTTCAAGCACAATGCAATTATAGAATATAATTACGAGAACAAATCGATTAATATTTTATAATTATTAAAGCAATTTTATACCTCATATACATATTTTTTAACCTCCTCACCTGTAACACTTAGAAACAACACCCATGGTTACAATTACACCTTTAGAACATTCATCGTCTGGTTGTTTCTTATTTCGTGCTAGAGAAACAGAACTCTTTTGATATAATTGAAGGGACATATTTATGGAGATCAAATATCGAAATTTGTTGCAGGACTATTTAGAATATTTCATCTAAGTTTTGTGTATGACAGCACAAATGCTAGTTATTCAATTATCATTTAAAAGGTTTCTCTCGATAATTTGTTCCCGGTGACTAATTTCGACCAAACACAATATTGTAGTTGACGTAATTAACAGGAAATTAAACTTATTCAACCGTCCATTTATTCCATGCGGCAGCTACTGTGAAGAAATACAAAGATATTCTTTTCTTTTGTTTTCAAATAAGTTCAGATGATTGAGCGGTGAACTAACAAAATACATTGTCGCACTTAATTACACCTCTTTATCTGTGTGTTCAAACATTGATGAGATTCTCTCTGATATTATACTCTTTCAGGATAGTAAAATAGGGACTAATCTCGCATTTGTGTCTTCTGATAATAGAAGAAAACAGTTTGCAGAGACATTTTGCAGAGACATTTTGCAGATATTTGGCACAGTAGACTGCTTGTTTAATTTCTTGTTTAACCCTTTTCCGGCTCAGAGATGACAAAAATTATTTACTCTGCAGATCGATAAAATAATCTACCTTTACATGTTTGGATATTGAATTCGAACTGTACTGTAAACAAATAGAACTTTCAAATATCCTTTTCGACTCTGAGCACAAGGTCCGAAATTTTTGGGGAGGAGGCCAGTCGATTATATCGACTCCAGTACGCAACTGGTGCTTAATTTATCGACCCCGAAAGGATGAAAGACAAATTCGGTGGAATTTGAACTCAGAACGTAGACATACAAAATAAGAACGTTCGAACAGCACCAAGAGTGTAACTCGGTTTTGCGCCCGCATGCGTGTTGGGCCAAACCATCAATAATACTTCATTTTCTACAATGCTCTTCCACCTATCTGGTAAACTTGCAATGCCCCTCTTCCAAATTTCACTTGTCCGTGACGAAAAATACTCCTTCAGTAATGTTCATTTTTTTTCTGTCCAAATAATTTTGAAGATTACGGAAGAAATGATAATCAGATGTCTGGCGAATATAGTGGGTGGGACATCGATTCCCATTTAAACTGCTTCAGGCTTTGGACTGTCGTCCCCGGTGTATGTGGTCGAGCATTATCCTGATGGAAGAACACCTTTCGTCTTGAAACCAAAGATGGTCATTTTGCTTCTAGCGTTGATTTGAATGATTGTTTGAATGACCAAATCTAAGCTTCTCTGATACTTCTTCAACAGTTACGATGGGATTTTGTTCCACAAGTATTTGAAGGACGTCCTAGTCGTGCTCTACTGATCTTCCAGGGCGAGGATCGTCTCCTTGGATGTAGTTTCCGGCTTGGAATGTCTGGAACCACCGTTAACATTGGCTAACGTTGATTGTCCGATCCTCATATGCTGCATTAATATTTCTCGCACTTTCCGTGGCGTTGTTGCTTTTATTGAACTCATAAAGCAAAATATGCCGAATATGTTCCTTCGTCGCTTCCATTAAGAATACGGTAAAATTACTACCTGCTTTTATAACAAGTTGATGCAGGTAGTTTATCCCGTCCCCCTCCGAAAACAAAACACATTATTTATGGGATTACCAAATATATATAATTACACACACACACATACATACGTAGAATGTTCTCATTATTTTCTACCAAAAGTGTAATCTCTGTCTCTCGAGGAAGTACAATAACGTATTTCAACCTTCTGATATTTTGAACGAGACGATGAGAAAAAGGTGCTGCAGAAACATGTATCACCGTTTATTGCTGAGTATCTAGATACCAACAAGTTACAATAAGATATTCGCTACTTATGAATTTGTCTGGAAGGACGGTACGATAAGAAAATATTACCATATTCATCAGTTTTAAATCATCAAGGGAAAGTAAAAATATCTATCAATGTCTTGAAGGTGAAAATCGAAACCACTTGTGTCGAAATGCAATAAGACACGGATAGTGACATCAGAATCATAGATTAGAAAGCATGGAAACAAATCGGTAAGTCAAAATTATTTAGATGAATAAAGTAGCATATAGAGTTACTGGAAGGAAATTATATTTTATCGGCGAATGCATATGCAATGTAACTTTTCTGTTTCTTTATTGCCCACAAGGGGCCAACACAGAGTGGACAATACAAGCACATGTGGAGACATATAATACAAAATTAAAATAAAATTATAGATAGGATAATCTGAATGAATAACGAAATGAGAAAATGAAAATGAGCTGCCTGCCCTACCTCATGCAGCATCACTTCCATGGGAGTCCTTTTATCACATCAACACCAAATTTCTCAAAATAGTTCCTCACATTCTATGCAGTGTGTTATCCTTTTAATGTCCGTATTTGTTTGCCAAAGCTTAACAACTTTCTTGTATTTTTTCACCTCCTCCATCTGTTTTTTTTTTAATGCAACATAAACATGTGCCACCCTAATCTGTACTAACAAATCTTGCCGTCTTCCAACTTGTTAACTTCCGAATTAGACCCTGATTGCCACCGTCCGTCAGTATACAAACGTAATTCACTTCATGGGGAGGGGAATTCTTTGTACTTTGTTGTGAATGTGTTTCTTTATTCTTTTTGGATTGTGTAGAAGGGGAATGGGTGAGGTGGGTACGGTTTAGGGTTCCACATGACACTGTTCTTTTTTCCATTTTTCTTTCTGTAATTTTCCATTCTTCCTCTCCTTTTCCTCCCCTTGCTTCTTTTCCGGTCTCTCGTCATTCCTTTCCGTTGTCTGCTTTTGCAGAGAGCAGTGTGCTCTAATGTGGCCTTTTTGGTCACATTTAAAACACTGAGCCCTGCCCTCCACCCACACTTTCAACACGAGATCTCCAATTTATACCGTCTCTGACAGATTTTCGAGTGTCTCCACTGCAGCCTGTACAATGAGGTCCATTGTTTGTCCTTTCCATACTGAGCCTTCCGTCTTTGCGAGTTGGAGGACGGCTACTTCTCCATCACTTCCAAAGAGAACAGCAGCCACGACCCGAGCCACTTCAATTTCCGGTGCAATTCCCCCCACCCTTATCTTTGAGGTCCTTCCCAAATTAGTGGGTAGAAGGACCACTTTGTTTTTATCGTGTTTACCGCGTTTACCTTTGCCTTGTTTTCCGTCTTGTAGTGTACTATAACCATTCTGAATTTATTCCCTCTGGCCAGATACGTAATGTTTGGCCTGACTGACTACAATGCTCTTTCTATAGTTTCAGCCTCCACATGTTCAATTTTCCTTTCCTCCACCGAGTACATCTTGTATACCGCAGTCTTCCTGTCTATTTCTTCCATTTTTCCCGAGGTGGTGAAATCTTAACGTCACCACCTACTCTTATAGCCATTTTTCCATTTCTGTCAATATTAGAAAGGTCTACTTCGGTTACTTCAGCAAAACGTTTTATTTTCTTTTTTAGGCATTCATCTATCCCGTGGACAGACCAAACCAATTCTTCTTCTGAAGAGGACAATTCGGAACCATTAAGGTCCGAATACAAACTCCTTTTCGCTATAGCTATCTCTTGATTTTATCGGGAGAAAGCACAACCAGAAACCGCTGAGAAAGCAGCACAAAACAACTAACAATTCAAACAGCAATAACTTTAACAGCAACTTCAAACAATAATCAGCCTTCAACTCATCAGTTGTATTTGCGGTGTGACTTTTCTTTTTCTTTATTGCCCATAAAGGGCCAACGCAGAGGGGACAACACAAAGACATATGGGAACACATAACGATAAAAAAAAGAAAAAGGTATGTTGTAACGAATGGTAAGATGAAGATGAGAAATAGAATGAAGTTTCCTCAGCCCCATCTCTAAGTTACTTCACATTTACCTCTGTTCATTTTCTCTCTTTGTACCCGGAGCCTTCCAGAATATCAACACTGCTCCATCAGTAAAAACGTGTAGTTCATGTTCCACGGCAATTTATAAATGTCCAAATCGACTTCCCACATTTAATATCCTTTTTTGAAGTTTGAAATTTTTTCCCTTTCGTCCTCGTTCAACAACGGGCAGCAATTCCCCCCTTGCACGTTGTCGCACTTACGAGCGTCCACCACTCTAGTCTTTCCACTTTTTAGTTTCTTCACACAGGTTTTTATTAGTGTTATCGTACCTAATAACATAACTACCGTTTTTCTTTTTTTCCTTTGCAGAGATTAAATGACTAGTGTCCGACTGTATTTGTTTTTGTATTGGAGGGGTGCGGGTAGGTTCAGTGTCTGTAGGGAGCGGGTGGGAAGAAGAGGGTGTGGGTGGGAGTTGGGTGGGTTGGAGTTCAGTATTTATTTTACCGGATTTTTTCCTTTTCCCCTTCCTTTTCTTCCCTGGTGTCACCCATTCGACTTCTGTTCCGCTTCCTTCTGTTTCTGCTGGTTGTGTTATTATTTTCTCCTTTTCTTTTACCAGTTCTTCCTTTTTTTCTTGTAGAGAGCAGTTTGCTCTAATATGACCCTTTTGGGCACACTTGTAGCACCTGCGTATCCTGCCATCTACTCTGACTACCATTGTTGTGTCGTCAAATATTATTGTTTCCGGCAACTCTATTATATCCTTCGGTCTCCATAGCACCATATTTAAGGATTGCCCTTTCCAGTTCCTTGCTTCCGTCTTGGTGGCCTGGAGAACCGTTATCTCTTCCTCGTTACCAAGCAAGACTGGGGCTACTATTCAAGCCACGTCGACGTCTGGGGGTTCCCTCTACGTTGGCCCTTATAGCACACCTTCCACATCACTACTTCCTCCCCCTTTAATATGGTTGACGAGTTCAAACTTGCACTGCCTACATCATTAAATGGGACTTCAATTGTACCAACTTTACTGCCTCTTGTTAAATACCTAATATCCCCCAATACGGGCCTTAGTGCCTTCTGAACTAGGGTCGTCGCCATCTCTTTAATTCTTCCTTCGGCCACTGAGTGTATTTTGTGCACTACCATACATCTTCATCTGACATCAATTATCTCCATTGGCGCTGTAACTTCCACCTTTGTTCCATCCCTTTTCATCATTTTGGAGTATTTCTTCCGCTCGTTCAAATCCATATTACTCTCTGCTACTTTAGCCGTCTCTGCGAAACTTCTATTCCTATTGGACCACAAAGTATCTGACTGCTCAGAATCGGTCACCTCAGTGTAATTGTTATCTGAAGAACTAATTTCTTCCATTTTTCATTTGCTTTCCCTCCTTTATGAGGAAGGGAAGCACAACTAGCTTACCACAAGGCAGCAAAATCCAAAGTGTTCAAAGAACACAACAACAATTTAAAAAGCACAATATTTCAACAGCAACTCAAACAATAATTGAACTTCAACTCACCAGTTGTATTTGCGACGCGACTTTTCGAGGTAAAACGAACGGGGCAAATATTTATATTGAAAAAAAATCTTTAAATTTATTGGGCACAGAATGCATGAAGATATATAAAATTTGAGATACCCAATTAGTGTTCTCTGTGTAAATGTAGTTGGGAAGGTCAAAGGCTTAATCGAAGAACAAAAAAATAATAAAAATTATTTACAAATGTTGTTTTGGAAGGATTGAGCTGTTGCACTAAAACAATTGCGAGGATTGCAGCAAAAGAAAATGCAACACCTTTTTTTTAGGCCTAAACAGAACGTGCAGTTCGCGGCGGTAGACCAGGTCAACAAAGAGCTGGAAAGACTGGAAAGTTTAGTTATAACTGAGAAAATCGACCAGTCAGACTGGACAGCACAGACGGTTTATGTGAAAAAAAGGATAAACTAAGAGTGTGTGCAGATTTCTCAACAGGATTTATTGACTGTTTAGTCGAACACAACTATCCATTACCAAGCAGAGAAGTATTTTCAAAACTAAATGGAGGGAAAATGTTCTCGAAATTAAAACTTTCGGTGGCTTATCTACTGATACACACAGAGGAAGACTGCACACACTGGATTGTATAAATTCGAGCGGTTTTCTTTTAGAGTAAAAGTGGTACCTGCCATATTCCAGCGAGTGATGGACGCAATGTTAAAAGATTGCGAATTCGCTATCGCATATCTCGATGATATTTTCATAAAGAGCGAGACACTAGAACAACACTTCGAACATATTAAAAAGTATTTGGAAAAATAAATGAATATGAGTTCAGACAAACAGGAAAAGTGTGAATTTTTGATGATAAAAAATAAATATTTGGGTCAAGTAATTGACGAAAGGGGGCGAAAACAAGACCCATCAAGGGCCACGGTAATATGGAATATACCTCCCCCAACGAACGTCAAAATGCTACTAGCGTTTCTATCCTTGGTGAACTACTGTCAAGTATATATCCTAAACATGCACAACGTACGGGCTCCCTAAATGAGCTGTTAAAAACGGATAGTAAATGGTTTTTGTCAGAAAAATGAGAGAAGGCATTTGCAGAATTAGAAAGTATTTAAGACTTGTCGCTAACACACTTCCATCCAAAGTTGGAAACGATACTGGTCACAGATGCTGGTGAGTACGGGATGGGAGCATTACTCCAACACAAATGTGACGATGGCAGTAGAAAGTCCAGAGCTCACGCGTCAAGGACGCTATTGCCAGCGAAAAAGTTATAGCCAGATTGAAAAAGAGGCATTGGTAATTGTATTAGGCGTAAAAAAGTTCCACAGGTCTATATATGGAAGACATTTTCGCTTACAAACAGACCATTGCTGACTATTTCTGGAACCAGAAAAGGAATTCCTATTCATTCATTCATTCATCGTTGTAATAAATGGGGCACCATACTACTAAACTATGACTACGCAATGAAATATTTACCTTTGAAAAAGCTAGAATATGTTGATGGCCTGTCCAGTTTAATACTAAAAAAGGGCGAACCATTCGAAGATACAGTAATAGCAGCTCTATGAGCCGAAGGTGAAATTAAGAACATAATGTGGAGCATTGTACGGGAGTTACCGATAACCCTGGAGGTTATAAAGCGGAATGCGCCAAATGATAAATTCATAAATGAAAAAAAATCCACTGAAGTCTACAAAAACAAACAAACAAAGAAAAAATGGGTATGAATAAACACCAAGGCCTAAACATATATTCAACATGTGACAACGTACTGATGTATGCCCAAAGGGTAGTGACACCGGAGACACTACAAAAAAGAACGTTGAAAGAATTTCACATTGGCCAGGATGAAAGCGCTAATGCGCAGTTATATATGCTGGCCGAAGATGGACAATGAAACTGAAAACTTGATAAAAGGCTGCAAAAGACGTGCTCTGGCAGTGAAATTGCCCGCTAAAAATGGGAGCCTTGGCCAGAAGTAAAAATACCGTGGTCGAGATTACACATCGATTTCGCGGGTCCGTTAAATGGTTATCACTATTTAGTAGTAGTTAACAGTTTTACAAAATAGCTTGATATTGGTAAGTGTGAAAGACCAACTTCCTCAACTGTAACAAATTTTATTCACGAGTTATTTGCAAGATTTAGCATCCCAGATGTGATTGTGTCTGATAATGGAACACAATTTAGTTTAGGGAATTTATAAAATTCAGTGAAATGTTCAGGGTAGACTATATAACGATAGCGCCTAACCATCCCAGATCAAATGGAGATGCAGAACGTTTTGTTGATAGCTTTAAGTGCTTTAAGGAAAGCAAACAAGAAGGTCACAGACGAATTCGCTGTTCAACAACTTTTAAATGTGTACAGGGTGACACCGGAGCCGAATACGCTAGCAGGAAGCTCACCAGCAGAACTGGTGTTTGCGAGGAAGGTAAAATCAGTTTTTGATAAACTGCTACCCGGCAAGAAAAGAAAAAGTACCAGGAAGGACACAAGGTGTACATAAGGTCGAATAAAAACGGAGAACAGTACTGAGAAGGCGAAATTACAAAGTTAATAGGAAAAATGATGTGTGGGATAAAAAGCAAAAACGGTATTGGAAAAAGACTAAAATCAATTAGAGAAAAGATTCATAGAAAATTAACCAAACAGATTAAAAGTACCTAAGGCATGACTGTATGAAGCACTCCAGGTACGAACAACGTTACAGGTAGCTGAACAAACGCGTAAATGTTGAATAAAAAGGAAGAACACAGAGTTCCTAAAAATAGATGCCAGAAATTAAAAAAATATGAAGTTGTACAAATAAAAGAGAAAAAATCTCATAAAAGGCAGATGGGGTGAATAAAATAAAACTACTTGCTTCTCAAAAAGAAACGGTAGTGGAAACGGTACATCCCTCCCACGGGACAAGTGGGGAGTTGTGTGTCAATCATTGTACAAGTTCTCATTTGGAGTTAAGTGTCAGTTTGGTGTTATAGTCGAGTTCGAGTCACAGTCAATGTAGATGTTCAAATTCGGTGTCTTGCAGAGCTTTCAGCGATAACTCGATAGACGAAGCGGTGTATTACCATTCCGATATAGAAAAGATACACTGTATCCGATACTAAGAAAATATTGTGGCTACTAGAGTAGATACAAGAGCTACAATCATAACAGTGGCCACACATCATAACTGTGGAAAGCACCTTCATAATATCTTCTGAATACACTATTTCGTCTGCTATGTAAGTTGATAACACCTACGTAAAATACACACACACATGTGTGTGTGTTCTGTACGTCTGCTTGGCGGTACTGATTTTCACAAAATTTCTTGTAAAATCTCTAAAGTTTCCTCATCATTACTTGATCTATTCAAATTTTTTCTGTGATAAGTTACCTTCTGCTTCCTTGTAAATGTTAATATACGAAAGTTAGAGGGCAAAATGCTTAGCAACTTTTCGTCCGTCTTTATGTTCTGAGTTCAAATACCGCCGGGATCGACTTTGCCTTTCAAGCTTTTGGGATCGATGGAATAAATGCTAGTTGAGCACTGGGGTCGATTGAATCAGCTTAGCATCTCCCCTGAAATTGCAGGCCTTGTGCTAAAAGTTCAAACCTATATATGAAAGTGAATGAAATTTGAGTAACGGGGCACGTATCATTCGAAGCAGAACACAAAAATCTATGCAAAATTTACGAAAACATCCTATAAACCTAAGCAAGGCCGCATAGTATTACTAGTCATTTACAAGGCGGTGAGGTGGCTCAATCGTTAACACACCGGGAAAAGAACTTAGCAGCATTTCTTCCCTCTTTACAGTCTGAGTTCAAATCCGCCGGGTCAACTTTGCCTTTCATCCTTTTCGTATCGATAAATTGAGTACCAGTGAAACACTTGGGTCGATGTTATCGACTTGTCCCATCCCCACCAAAATATCAGGCGTTGTGTTTTTAGAAGAAAAGATTATTAGTCGATTATACATATAGTATTTTCCAAAGCGGATAGCATTGTCTTGAAGAGTCCCGTATTTCAAGTCAGAATATTTCCTGAGAGAATCTTTGAGTAAGAGACTTCATCAGAGAAAGGCGGTACCATACGATAGTGAACTATCGAGCACGATATGTTACTTTCTCAAACGTCACATAGGAAAATGTATTATTCTACTTGGTAAAACATTTTAATTTATATGTATTGATGAAAATTGTTCAATTTTGGGGGTTCCACCTTCATTTGTATGAAATCTCTTATGTCAAATGTCTTTATTTACTTGCAACTTATTAAAACTTACATTATTGCAAGAACAAAGTCAATGGCTTTAACATTTCTCTGATTCATATTGCGTATTGAAGTTGCCAATCACACGCTAAGCCACTGTCATCTCTTCTTACATATTCATGACAAATTATAGATCTAATCACGAATTCTAACGCAATTCGACGTTCACTTGAAATAGAAATATTCAGAAGAACCGTCATGTGAACTATCCAACAACAGTTTGCTTCATTAAACAACATATTTATACATATTTACAGTGACACACGCATATACATACAGTGGAGAAATAAGGAGAGAGAGAAACTGAACTAATTGATAGCATTATAGTTTCCATAATTAGGAAATTAATTATTTTATAGATAACCTGTCACGTGAGTCTTAATTAATCAACCATATTTTAGCTTCTTCGTTACCTTCATTGATCACAATTCATGCCCTATGTTACAAGCTTCAGAAGACCATTAACATATATATATATATATATATATATATGTAAACTTACATGTACACCTCTCCTCGCTCGTGCGCGCGTGGGATTGTATTGTGATGCACAGAATTAATTGATTGATTTTACTATTTCCATTCTTGCATAATTATTTTACATATCTCATTAAGTCATAATCTATATTCTACCTTGAGGTGTCAGCAATGGTAAAAAACAATTAAGGCTTTTGGTAAGCATTAAAATTATATTTCTGATCTCAGATGATTAAATGTGGTAGCGCTGTTTGTTTGCCTTATCTATAATGTTTGTTCGAATTTGACCGCTTAAAAGGGTAGAGGGGAGAGGCTCATGATGAGGATGATGATCATCATCATCATCGTTATTGTAATCATCATCATTATTATTATTATTATTATTATTATTATTATTATTATTATTATAATTATTATTATTATTATGAAAGTGAGTTGGCAGGATCGTTAGGAACCTGGGCAAAATACTTAGCGGTATTTCGTCTGCCGTTACGTTCTGAGTTCAAATTCCGCCGAGGTCGACTTTACCTTTCATCCTTTCGGGGTCGATAAATTAAGTACCAGTTACGCACTGGGGTCGATATAATCGACTTAATCCGTTTGTCTGTCCTTGCTTGACCCCTCTGTGTGTAGCCCCTTGTGGGCAGTAAAGAAATACGTATTTCGTCTACCGCTACGTTCTAGTTTAAATTCCGCCAAGGTCGACTTTGCATTTCGTTCTTTCGGGGTCAATAAATTAAGTAGCAGTCGATTTACCAGGAACATGCATCACGACCATATGTGCGCGACATGGTGATCTCATATCAAAAAGCGTATGACCTTGCAGGTGCGGCCGAGTTAGAATTTTCTTCAGGTCGAGTAGCCCATCCCGCTCAAATGGTCCTTGAATAAGGGTTCTTTGAGGATTGTGAATGAAACGCCCATGTTTTCAGAGATGAATTATGCAAACTGCAAAGAATTCCTCTCAGCACATGGCTACGATGCTTCCCCATTACTTCTGCTCGTGATCAGAGATATACATATCGTCAGCCACCAAAGGACACGCTCAACTGGTTAAGGTCAAACAAGTGACAAGCAAATCTGAGGTATTGAGCAGAATATTTGCTGTAGATCATCTTTTAAGCCAAGCGAAAACACTGTACATGATAAGAATTCCAATCAGTAAAGATCAGTTCATCGAAAGTCGATGGGTGCTGTCGTCAACAACCGATGGTAGATAGCTCTGAAAAGGAAGATTAGTGTAAAAGTGTTAGGGTTTAGCTAGGAAATAGCGATAGAGAAGTCTAAAGTAGAGGGAGACCTAGTGAGGAAATTAGAAGAGGCACCTAGTAAAGACATAGCGACCGACGTTCTGGCGGCGAGACTGGCACTTGACCAATTTTTCAATGCTAAGGTTGTGTTGTGAGAGTTAGGGTACGTGCACTAAATCAGGAAGGAACGAAAGCAATTCGATGGGTCCGGGTAGTTGAGGCACAACGTGACACCAAAACCACAATTCGATCTTTGACGTTGCTTCACGGGTGCATGGCAGACGAGTCCAAGCAGATGGATGAGGAATTTCGGCAGCACTTCGCTGAACTGTAACGGGGCACGTGGCGACACGGCGTGTCGCAGCTCTCGACAAGGGATGCTGACTTCTGAGAAATGCCGATAACAGCTGAACATACACTGCAAACCTAGATAATTGTTCATGATGAATTTTTTTACATTTTCTAAATAACTACCCGAGGCTAAATATAGAAAGATGTATAAAAAAAAGTGTAAAAAAACGCAATAAGAGTAAAAGACGTCTATATACGTACATATTCGCATGCACACACACATACACACGTCTATATACGCACATACCCGTACGCACGCACACATCCACACGTGCGCACAAATATACCATATACAAGCCTATATACGGACAGGAACAATGCAGGGTGGAAGGTAGGATACAGAAAAAACTATGCGTAAAAATATATGAACAATAAGACTATAAAACAATATCTCTATAAATATGTAAAAGAATGTATAAAACGTATATAAGAAATATAAGTAAAATGTATAGAGAGATAAAAAGCTTCTTTGTGGACACAATATAGAAAGTAAGTCCTATCTGTAATCTCAGGGAGGCTAAAAGCGTAACAAATAATTGGCCATATGTGGACATAATCCGAAAAGTTCAGTTCTTGAATTTAGACGTGTGGCGGGGTCTAAGCTGCTTTTCCAGATGAGCCAAATTTCACCGAGACTGCACTTTCTACTGCCGATAATGTTTTCCCCAAACCGATCCTTTGCTGGCCCTTTGGTATTTGCGGTTAAAGCTAGGGCATCATCTTTGTAAATGGCGAAATATACGTCAGGAAAAATCTTGCCCAATGTATCGAGTAGGAATAGTCCAATAAGATCGCATATTCTGCTCCATCATATGACCCCGTGCTCACATCGAAAACACCATATGTATCAGTAGTCTTGATCCACTCACTCTGAGTTCTCGCTGAAGAGTAAAGTCTTTCAAGCATGGAAGATTATGTCCTTATCCTGTGTAATGATTTCTATGAATTCGCGAAGGTGAAGGCTTTATCTAGCAGTTCCTTATAGATAGAGGCTTAAAAATCGACAATATCGAATTGCGTAAATCTCGCTTTATCTTATTCTTAATGGCTTTAAACCTGTCAACGACTTCTATACTATTGGACCATTGTACTAACATAGTGGTATTCTTGACTTTTGCATTGATTTTTCCTAAAATTTCTTTACTAATAATGCCAAGTTCTGATTTAACTGTGTTAATAGGCCTACATTTAGGATTAGTTAGGAAGTTCTTTTCATGGTCTTTGATAATTAAAGGTCTTTATATATATATATATATATAATATATATATATATATATATATAATATATATATATATATATATATATATATATATACATATATATATATATATATATATATATATATATATATATATATATATATATATATATATATAATTTCTTTGTTTGCGAATTATTTCACAAATAAAGAAAGTATTTATCTACCAATGCGGTGTTGAGCACTCATTCCAACTTTCACTTTTGCGTATATATACATACACACACACACACACACCACACACACACACACCACACACACACACACACACACACACACACACACACACATATATATATATATATATATATATATCTTGCCTGTCTGTGTTTGCCTTTCAAGTGCTGTGGTTTTACTGAGATCTCCCGTTTAGTAGAAAGAATAGCTATAACTCTTTGACTGCTATTTCTAAATTCGGTGTGTGGTGAGGCAAATCGTTGCTAAACCCTTAATTACTTAGTATATATATATATATATATATATATATATATATATATATATATATATATATATATATATACCTGTAAATGTAATATGTGACAATTATTCGGTAGCCATGATAAAACTCCGATTTTCGGATGGCGGTGTGGAAATCCACGCCGCTATCTCTTCAGTTATCCGGCCATCGGAAAAATTGCTCTCACATATTACATTTACAGATAAATTTCTCTATTTGCATAATATCGAAGTCTCTTTCATTTTTTGTTGTCTTACTATTTTTATCAATATATATATATATATATATATATATATGCATGTGTGTGTGTAGAGAATTAATGAATTTAATTACTACAGAGACAGAGAAAATGAGAGAGAGAAAGGGGAGAGACGGAAAGTGAGAGTGGGGAGAGACGGTAAGAGAGAGGGAGTAAGTGAGGAGGAGGATGGATTTTAACAACATCAAAAATATATCAGCTCCTCATTTAATATGTGAATTCTGATATTATGCAAACTGTGGAATCGTACTAAGGAAATGGTGTCATGCAAATTCCGTGATTGCATGTGTGTCTTACACAATTGTGTTTAATCAGCCAATAGTGGTATCATATTCTTCATGGGAATGAACACTAATGTAATATCCCGGCCGATTTTACTCGAAGCTTGTGCGATAATGTCTGTTATTCTAGGAAAGGAGAAACATAAAATTTATAGGATGACATGTAAACGTACCAAATCAGGTAGAAAATTTGAAATAGTGAACCTGATACATGGTGAGTAAATCATTCGCCGAAACGAAGAAACTTCGCTGACGTCTTGAGGGACAAGTAACATTTCTAATGTTTAAAATACCTGCTATGGAAATGTTATACTTCACTTTATATACATGCACATAAGTTTGTATGTATGTATGTATGTATGTGAGTGTGTGTGAGTGTGAGTGTGTGTGTGAGTGTGAGTGTGTGTGTGAGTGTGAGTGTGTGTGTGTATAGAAAATCTCTATAAGAGATGAACGTAGTAACTATACTGAGAAGTAGCAATACTTGCCTTCTATATATATATATAAATGGCAATTTCTGCCTGTCTCTCTAACTGTTACCATCTTAGTTCCTAAACCAGCGAACTAATATTCACGAAAGTGTTCATACATCATACTCTAACAACTAGTTCAGTAAGAGGCTGATTGGATTCCAATAAAAGTCTATAGTGTGCACCCCTGGGCGTTGGACTAATTATATGAGAAAATGAGAAGTGTTCAAAAAGTATTAGTCTGACGGAAAGGCAGTAACAGAGAGAGAGTGAGAGAGACAGAGAGAGGGAGAGAGGGTGAGGGAGAGAGAAAGAGGTGAGGCAAGAATACATAGATTTCAGGAGAGACGGGGTAGGTATTCTCTGAAGTGGAATAAATAATAAATTATAAAAGACATTGTAAAAATTGCCTGGCAACGATGGGCTATTCAACTGGTATATATATATATATATATATATATTATATATATATATATATATATATATATATATATATACACACATATATATTGGGTGCAGATTATATCGAGAACTAGCTGGGAGGCTCATTCTGTGGTAACGTTGATTTGTAAGGAACGGCTACTTTGATGAGGCGATAAATGTCATTTCAGTGTATAGTTACTACTAACATCTATAGAGATTTTCCCGCTAACTACTTTGCTTGCTGCAGGATAATGACTGAGTAACGCTTGTTTATGTCTATACATTGTTAGCTGGAGCAACTTATTGCTATCTCCAGTGGACGGGTGTTTACCACCAACAATAGACAAAGATGACTCTGGACCGCACAGTCTGATGATCGCGTAATCTGCTGGAAGATGGCAGGGTTTCGTTCCTCTGCTTGCAATGTATTTAACTCAAGGAAGCTCCTCCTTGAGATAAAAATGAATCTAGTAGGAAGTTATATTAATTGAGGTGGAAAGTGGGAGGAAGAAGGAAGGTTGGTGTATAGTAGACATATGTACGTATGTAAGTATATATATGCATGTATGTATGTATGTATGTATGTATGTATGTATGTATGTATGTATGTATGTATGTATGTGTGTGTCTGTGTGTGTATTTCTTTGCAACGGAGAGCAGAAAACCTACCTACCCCGTCTCTACTTAAACCTACGTATTCCTCACACGCCCTTTTCTGTGTGTGTGTGTATTGTATCTATATATCTAAGAAAGTATGTATGCAGCGTCGAGTGATATGACAGCTATAGTAATGTTACCATCTCATTCTCAACGCTGTTCTCGCCTTTGTGTTAGTTTGTATGAAAAGCTATATATATATATATCATCAATATCATCCTGGCTGCGTAGCAGACTCTAATTTACGTTAAGGATAATAATTACAGTCGCAACACATATATGGATTTCTTCGATAATACCATGGGTGTATCGGACTCATCCCAGGTTATTGACCTAGTTGACCTATTCCTTTTCTCCCAAATTAAACAATATTTCCTCAACCTCTCGGGTGGGATATGCAGGGATGATGCACTCCTTTTAGCTGCTGGATTATCTCGACCGTCAGCGGAATGCACCAAGAAAGCCCTACACAAATGTCTTTAAAATTATAACTTGAATATTTCATTCGAAATTGACATTAAGCTGACCAATTTTTAGATGTTACTCTCGACATCAACACAGATTTATATCACCCTTTCAATAAACACAACCAATCCTTACAATATAAAAATGCTTTCTGAAATCACTCAAAACTTATCCGTAATACAGTGGTCAGGGTCACATCTACCAGAATCTCTAACTTATCTGCTAATGAAGAAATTTTAACACTCACGCCCCTTATTATAATCAGGCCGTCCAAATAAGCGGCTTCCGCAAAAATTCTATTCTATCCACAGTACAAAGCTTAACACTAGAATAACCCACCTCTTTCCCTAATACTAACCCTGAATCTACGGACACTGCTTCCACTCTACACTAATGCTACAACTCTCAAATACACACACATATATATATATATGTATATATATATAATATATATATATATATATACATACATATATATATATATATATATATATATATATATACATACATACATATATATGTATGAATATATATATTACATGCATATATATATATATAACATACATACATATATATGTATGAATATATATATATACATGCATATATATATATATATATATATATATATATATATATATATATAATATATATATATATATATCTGTGTGTACACATATAAAGATATATATATATATTTCTATATAATGTATATGTGTATAAATATATATGTATATCTGTCTATCCATCTGTTTGTCTGTTTGCTATCCGTATGTGTGTGTGTGTATGTATGTCTATGTAGTGAGACTATATTGAAGTAATTGATTACCTTGTTTCGATAATTACGGAATTAATTATTGTAATTTGTAACGTAGCGTTTAATTAATCAATGATTTTGTAGTTTGTTTTATTTCACAATTCACGTCATCTGTCATATGCCATACATTACCATTTGTGCTGTAAAGCAAATTTATATCAGATGCACGTGTGTTAATCAGGTGAAGCTTAGCTTTGATGTACAATGGATCACTGAATATACAACTATTTATAGTAATACCTCCACCTAAAAACAATTTATTCAGTGAACTTCCTCATTTCTTCAGCTTAGCTTCAAATGGCAATAAGAAATGACCTTGATGATACTATACCTATATGAACGCCAGAATGCACATCAAACAGTGTGCGGTCGTTGCTGTCGAAACGTACGTAGTTCCACGAGAGAATGCTGTAAATAGCTGATTAACAAAATTATAGATGTGGAAAATCTCCGTTCACTTGATTACTATTAATACTATATACATATACATATTAAAATTGAGGGAGTGGAACAAGGAAAATAGACGCAAAATATGTTTCTTTGTAGGCAGAAGCTCTTAATAGAATAGTTATCCAAGGAGCTATGCTCAATGTAGTTAATCATGGGGATGAATTTAGCTTAATGAAATGAATATTGCATGCAGCCGCCCAGCCAAATATGCGCACACATATACACACACC
Organism: Octopus sinensis; assembly: GCF_006345805.1. Lineage (NCBI taxonomy): Eukaryota > Metazoa > Mollusca > Cephalopoda > Octopoda > Octopodidae > Octopus > Octopus sinensis. The sequence continues at coordinate 76,133,056 of NC_043008.1, read as the reverse complement.
AACGGTACGCACGCGCGGAATTTTCATTACTCACCCGAATTAAAGGTAGACGCAAACATGCACGTGTGCATAATGCACACGCAAACACACAAACACACACACACACTCACACACACACACACAACACACACACACACACACACACACACACACACACACATACCCAAGAGTATATATGTATATATATATATTTATCAAAATAAGCAACAAGGATATCCAGATGTAATGCAGAACGATCGTACTGCATTACCTCTGGATATCCTTGTTGTTTATTTTGATTGTAATCACCCCATCTTAAATTATATGGATAATTCCATGCCAAATTCTGGTGCCTTTGACATCAATACCATATTCAACTGAATCTAAGTTTTACTGAACTTACATATATATATATATATATATATATATATATATATATATATATATATATATATATATATGTATGTATGTATATCAAAATAAGCTTATTTTGAAATTGTATGGATAATAACGTACTAAATTCTGGTACCTCAACTTAAGTACCATATTCATCTGAATCTAATTTTTTGTTGAACTCATATACCATACCCAAACGATATATGTATGTGTATATATATATTTACATACATACACATACACACATATAGGCATATATCAAAATGCAATTTCAATCTTGGTGTTTTCTGCTATTTTCTTAGTATTACATTTCATTTTATCGTTAGATATTTGTTTTATCCTTTTTGGTTTCATATATTTCTTTTAATTTTTTACCATTTTCCTTGCGCATTTTATATAACCCTTCCTTTTTTACTCGGCACCGATGAGAGTGGGTTTATATACACCTAGTATATGTGTGTATATTTAATTATGTGTTTGTGTGCATTTAGGGTGTATATTTGTGTTTGTATTCATGTGCGTATGAGTGTTTCCAAATTATGTGCGTTCCCAGCTACAGTCGGCAAAATCCGTCGACACTTTTTATACATTAAAATTTATGACCATAAATTTTATACTTAACGATATCAATTATTTTCCCTTATTTTCTTTCTTTATTCTTCCATTCTCTATCTCTTTTTCTTCCTACTCCTCAACTTTAAATAACATCCACTGTTGCATATTTTGGGTCTCACCCTTTGCTGATCGCTCATTCGTTCTCTTGACATAATTATTTTTTCAATTTTTTATTTGTTTTAATCTTTTAGTACTGGCTTCTCAATTTATTTAAACTCACCACGGTGGTGGAGTTGACTTCGAAATTCCGAGCGACAATGTAAACTTCATTTCATTAAGGTAATCTCAGCCTGACAAGCTTACCTCATTGTATGGAGTAGTGTTTAAAAGCGCGGGCAACTAACCCCAAGATTCGGAGTTCGATTCCAGGCAGTGACCTGAATAATAATAATAGTAATAGTAATAATACTAATAATGATAACATCGAAAAGTACCTCAGGAATGAGAATCCTGGTTTGATATTTCGCCAAGACACATGATGAAGGCTGGAGGGTTTATCCCCGAAACGTTGTGTTAACAACAAACAAGATGTTGACAAATATCCGTCAAATGTTAATAGTGCAAATAATGTAAATAATGTATTATATCAAGAGTTCCAGCTAACTAAGAAACATATATAGCGTGCTTTTTACTTATATATATATATATATATATATATATATATATATATATATATATATATATATCACATACAGTTTATATGTATTCATTTTCATCCTATATCATAAGTTTAAATCATTGTGTTGTAAGTAACTTGCTTACCAACCACATATTTTCCATGTTCAGGCCCACTGAGTGGCACCTTGGACAAGTGTTTTCTACTATAGCCTGGGGCCGACCAAAGCCTTGTGAGTGAATTTTGTAGACGGAAACTGAAAGAAGCCCGTTGTATATATGTATATATATGTATGTGTGTGTATATGTTTGTGTGTCTGTGTTTGTCCCCCCACCATCGCTTGACAACCGAAGCTGGTGTGTTTACGTTCCCATAACCTAGCCCAACTTATACGGTTTTAAAATGACATATCTGTAATTAGGGAATTAGGGAGATAACAATTTAAATGTAATAGATCTAATGATTTGTGATTATATTAGGATTTCGAATTACTATGCAAAAATGTTTATTGACGAAATTTCCATGCAGGGCATAGACATCGTGGTGTTATCCATATATGAAATATGCAGACAATGTTTTTTTCCTGATGTTGTTTCACATAAAACCTGCAGGACTTGTCATTTATTGATCGTACACACAAGCGTGCACAACCGCAGAGAGAGCAGAAGAACTGTATATAGGGCCATTAAAAGTAACCGAGGTATGTAATCTTAAGCTCTCCGGACGCCAAAGATTTTCAAATTCCTTTTAAAGCTATTTGGGACTGACAGAGCTATTTTTTAACTGCCTGAAACAAGTAGTAAACGAAGGTTGTCTGTATGTCTATCTGTTTATCTATCTATCTATCAATTTATACATACATACATACATACATACGTACATACATACATACATACATACATACACAAAGACACCCACATACACACGCATATATATATATATATAAGGTTTCAAATAGGTTTTTAAGTGTTTTTGCACGTATATATGGTCAAGTTTTATATATATGCATGTACATATAGTCTAGTCTTTTTTTAAATTTGTGTTTATAGGTTGGATTATTTCTTATACATCTTTAATTCTTTGCTTGCTTATACAAGCACATGACTGTACGTATCAAATAGGCGTGACTATGTCTGCGTGTGTGTATG
>NC_043008.1:76097802-76125302 GCF_006345805.1 Octopus sinensis | reverse complement strand
GGCCTAGTGATTAGAGCAGCGGACTAGCGGTCGAGGGGTCACGTATTCGAGTCTCAGACCGGGCGATGTGTGTGTTTATGAGTGAAACACCGAAGCTCCACGCGGTTCCGGCAGAAGTTAATGGCGAAATACTTCTGACTCTTTCGTCACAACTTTCTCTCACTCTTTCCTCTTACAGTTCACCTCCGACGGACCGGGATGCCGTCCAGGTGGAGAACCTATACGCCGGTGGTTAGGGCAGTGGAATCGCTGTCGTAGGATTGCGGTTTCGATTCCCGTTGTGAGTATTTATTGTGCGAAAACACCCGAAGCTCCACGAGGCCGCGTAGAGGATGGTGGCGAACCCTGCTGTACTCTTTCACCACAACTTTCTCTCACACTTTCTTCCTGTTTCTGTTGTACCTGTATTTCAAGGGGTCAGCCTTGTCACAGTCTGTGTCACACTGAATCTCCCCGAGAACTACGTTAAGGGTACATGTGTCTGTGGAGGGCTCATCCACTTGCACGTTAATTTCACGAGCAAGCTGTTCCGTTGACAGATCAACTTGAACACTCGTCGTCGTAACCTACGGAGTGCCATGATATATATACATATACCAATTTTATAATGAAATATCAATAGAATGTCTATAAAAGTCACGTAAAAGAAAATTGCGCACACAGTCAAATATATAATACAGGAAAGCATTATGTTTTTCTTTTTCTTTTAGTGCATTCTAACCGAAGGTAGTGCATTGTATGTTCACTAATAAATTATACATTCAACTTTCTTATTCGAAGAATATGTTAATTATTTTTCTATTTTTGTATTTGTATAAAATATATAAATTTTGTAAATTTCTGCATTCCCGAAGGAACATAAAACCGTTTTTCATAGTTTTTTAAGTTTGACTGAATATATCAGGTATTTTAAGACTTTACACTTTCCTACGCGTTTAGGGTATTGGTACGGCTTTCCTAATTTAGTTCTTATATCATTAGGACTGGAATCATATTTATTGAATGAGCACGAGTCTCTTAACAATGACTTTTAATTTTCTGGCATTACTTACTTTAATTGTAATAATACAGCTATTATTAACTGCATTAATTACTTTTATGTAAGGAATTTCAATAGTAAGGATCAGTTATTCCAGTCAACAATGAATTCAATTTCCTCCCCGAAGATGAACTGTATTACCTCTGATATTAGGGTGGCGATAGGATTAAAAGGAGTTATGGATCTGCCTTATTTAATTGCATATATGTGATCCCTTAACATTTCAGCCAAATCGTGATGTAACAAATTAAAACTTTTATAAATCTTTAGTTACTAATTCCTGACAGAGAATCTACTATTGGATATTTTGCCCCTAAGTGTTTCATTTTTGCAAATGCGATTAAAGAATTTACATTCACAATCTACCTGGGAAATTCTTAACTATCATAACTTCCACATTTCATATCTTACTGCTAAAACATCAGGATCCAGAAATAGTTAGCGTCAGGAAACAGATAAGTCTTCGGTGATGTTTGAGATCCTATTGGAAAATATTTCAATTTACAAACACGACACACACATATAATCCTTCATTTCTACTGAGGATGAAGTGTCTAGTTTGAAAACAAAACGGGTGCATTTCAGTATATTTCTGTGAGGCATTTCCTTGGAGGAGGTTTCTAGGGAACCAGTTGAATATCAGGTTTGGAATCCTGTTCATATTCCATGTTTGGGCATCATATTTACTGAAGAAGAAAACATGAATGTATTACAATTATATTTAAAGCAACAAATTATTTTCGGGGCAGCAATACAGTATCTAGGATGTCGGTAATCCTGCTCTAAATAGCAAGAAAATATGCTTTAGTATCCACCTTATTCCAGAAGGGAATGAAAATATTGCATAATATGATTCTAAATTCACACTAACAGGTGTTTCAATTGGACGCATTTATTGGTTGAATCGTTAGGATGTGGGAAAATAGTTCACTGTCTTGGCTCTTTATGATCTGGGTTCAAAGCCTAACAAAGTTGACTATATTTTTTATTCCATCCGAGGTCGGTAAAATAAATTACTAGTTAGGTAGTGAATTCAATTTAATCTACTTAATTTGAAGAAACAGTGAAATACTGGAGTCGATATAATCGAGCAAAGAATGGTATTCTACACTCTCTACCACTACTATAACTACTACCTGTATTACTACTGTCACACACACCGTGACTCCTGAAAGTAGTACTCCCCGCCCCTACCAACATTCCTCCAACCTAAAATGCAATACAATTTGAATTAAGTTTCTTAGATTGATGCACTGATTGATGCTCTGATGTAGTTGATGTAGTCTCTTCTAGCGCCAGTGCGTCGCTCTGTGGCAGTTGTAACCAGCGGTAGCATCAGCAATACAGAGAAAGTTGGCTAATATGCAGTAGCCATCAAAATGTTGAACATATACTTCTCGGTGAGAAGTTTGCCAAGCTTTATGAGCATAACAACTCATTGAATTTGGAAATAAAATAGTTTATTTGGTGATACCACACAAATATTTGGAAAATGTAAAATAGAAATAGCTAAAGAGACAATGGAATTGTAGTGTGTGTTAGTTAACAATCGGCCAATGAAAATAGACATCGATGCGTAAGTAAGACTTCTTGAGAGCTATTTGGAATGATATCAGCTTTGTTTCTTGAATATAAAATAATGCGTCAATGTCGAAGTTAGTCTTCTCTGATGTACACACAAATGCATTCAACTGTCAACTGTAAAAACAACGCAAAGAGTCAGGAGAAGTGATACTAAGCATTTTGTCCGTCACGCTAACCGCTATGCCAACTCGCCAGACGCATGAGAAAACTAGCTTAAAAGCTCCTGATAGGACGGCTTTTAAGCTAGTGTGTAACTTTTAAGCAACTAACCCCGAATGGGAAGATCTCTAACTTGTTTTGTAGAATTTTCTGCGATTGCTTCCTCTGGAGTCATATCCCAACGATGATAATATTCGTCGATAAAAATCATGTAAAAAAAAAAACGCCGTAAACAATCGAAGTAATGAAAACATAGGAATCCAAAATTTCAGAATTGCAGGTCCGGATTCGGTTCGGAATGCTTTTAATTTATTCAGGGAGTCAGCATGATTCCAAAATGGTATGATATGTTGGGCTATAGTCTCTAGGAGTAAAGTTGAAAACGTGTGACACACTGACACACTGACTTCCATATTTATTATATTAGATATGTTTAATTGTGGGGAAACTGTATTTCAATTAAAGTGTATTTATGTATATATATATATATATATGTGTGTGTGTGTGTGTGTGTGTGTTTAAGTGTATATATATGTACGCACGCACTTATTTATGTATGTATCAAAGAAAGCAAAAATAAACAAACATGATAGTGTTCAGTAGTTGGTTCAGTATGCTGGCCACCGGAATTTCTGTCTGGGATAGTTGTACATCATTTCCGTCTTTCCCTCACATACCTACCCTCTCCCCATCTCTCTCTTTCTTTTATCATTACTCCCATCGCCAGTATAAAAACTACTACTTTTAATAAAACATCAACTCTTCCTAAATTTCTTTGTCCCTGTTTCTCTCTCTCTCTGTCTGTCTCTGTCTTCGCCACCATCCTCACTGTCTCTATGCCTACTATTACTCTCATCCCAGCACGAGGAAGTGTCATTGAATAGTGAGAGAGGGAGTTTCAAAGTGTGACACACTGACACACAGAAATTAGCTTTCGCATTTATTATATTAGAAAATATTTAATTTTGGGGAAACTGTATTTCAATTAAAGTGTTCCACACACACGCACACACAAACGCACGCACACCCACACATACACACACACACACACACACACACACAGACATATATATATATATGTGTGTATGTATTAAAGGAAGCAAAAATTAAATAAAAATGAAAAATAATTGTGTCTAGTTGTTGTTTCAGTCAGCTGACCACCGGAATTTCTGTCCATGAAAGTTGTTCATCATTTCCCTCTATGTCTCACATACCCACTCTTTCTGTCTCGCTTCATATTACACTCATTGCCATCCATTAACACTACTACTTTTAATAAAACACTATGAATTCTGCCTAAATTTCTTTGTCTCTCCGTTTGTGCCTCTCTCTCTCTCGCTCTCTCCCTCTGCCTTCACCACCGCTCTCACCGTCTCTATACCTACTATTACTCTCATCTCAGCACGAGGAAGTATCATTGAATAGTGAGCGGCACGGTAAAAGTGTGACTCACTGACACACAGTAATTAGTTTTCGCATTTATTATATTAGATGGCGTATATTTCTGATCATTTTGTGGGTGGAGTTATATAGTACAATATACATATGAATAACATTTTATGGAGGGGTTTATATAGTAAAACATGACAATAAATAACGCTTGGCAGGATAGGTTACGCAAATCTATCTATCCTTAGCAAATGTATCAATCCTTAGCAAAATTTTATCTCAAAGCCTAAGAAAACAAAGAAAAGCATTTTTTCCGAATATCCATTGCTTTTTCATGTGGCAAAACGACACACTAAATAATTGATTCCATAATAATGCGCTGCTGTGCGCTATTCTGTAAAAAAGAATGTAGTTTTGTACAGTACAAAAACTTCGAAAATATTTATTTGAAACTGAAAAAAAAAATCCCAAAATTTCTTTTTAACTATGTTTTATACACTGAACAAATAAATAAGTGATAATTTATAATCTGTGGTCACAAAAAACGAGATATTTTTATATTACCTTTGAGGAATGATATAAGAAATTAACTTTTAAAAGTAAGTGATTAAAATTTTGCATGTGAAAAAATCTCCAATAAATTTAATATCCCCCTCTTGCAAGTATTAGAACGTAAGTCTATTTGGATATTCACAATGCTGCTATTGTGCTGGAAAATAAAAATCAGATAACGATCGGGTAGATAAACACATATATTATATGTTGTATAGCTGTAATCCCTCTGAAAATTACGAAATAAATACTAATTGCTAATGTAAAGGGTGATTAGTTCCAATGCTTGTATCGTTAATGCATTTCTGGATAGTACTTTAAGATATTACTCGTGACCTTCTTTGCCTTGTTCATCTCCGGAATTCTCAGCTTGTATTGAGATAAGAAAAAATTGTTCAGACTCACAAACGTCTCCTAGGTAATCTACTTTGTGAATTCATTTATCATTTTCATATACACTGGAGACATAATCGAACCAAGAATAAGTATAATAAAAATATTTCTGTGCGTACTGCAGATTGTTCTAGAATTCTGTACTGACGCCAAAATATTGTGATACTTCGACCTTCAGGACAATTAAGTATCATTTTACAGTTGTTGCGGTTACTTAGAGAAGTGAATATTTCACAAATTGTTACAGAGGGAAAATGGACCATTTAATATTTTGCTGCCTTATCGACAGATAAAATATTACACCAGCGATAATAATAAACCTCTGAACTCTGTTCGGGTTTTCATGTAGATCATACATTCGTATATCTACACTCTCCTGTTATGCTTATTCAAATATTGTTGAATAGTCATTAACTTTGTGATCTAGATTTCTGGTTTGGAACTCATTTGAAGTCTCGCAAAGTAATCCCAGCAACTCCTGCTAGAAATGAAAATGATGATTGTGAGAATACTCAGTGTTTTAAATGTTAACTTATTTGTAGCAACATGCATAGATCGATTTGTCACTCGATGTTTGGTATGGAGGTAACACTGGATCGATTTTAATCATTTATCTATAAAAAAAATATTATGGAGCACGCAAACCCAACACAACTAACATACACATGTGCACATCACGATATACAAACATACGCGTACACATCAATTCATAACTGCATATGTATATTTTCACAGATACGTACACATGTGTATGTGGTAAATCTAAGATCGGGTAAAGGTTATGTAAAAACATGTATCTGTTGTGATGATAAAAATATGATAGTATGTATAAATTTAATCTAGGAAACTAAATGGATAATAAAATAACTTAAAAGTATAAATCTATTTAGTTAGGCATTGTAGGCATTTAAAGAATAGAAATGGTGGCAAAATACCTTCGAGTAATCTGATGTTTACGAATAAATTAGCTCTTAAATTATCTTGCGAGTTGTGAAGAAGTGCTGTTGGAACGTTTAGCTACATGTGTGAATATATATACGCTAAGATGCACATATAGACATGAGTATGGTTCTCATATACATGCACAATCATACAGATTTACTTCAACACACACAAACATCCAAATGCACATGTATATAAATTTGTAAATTGTTATTGAATGCATATACTTATATGCACATATATGTCTCTGTAGATCTGTGAATGTATCCATATGTCTATCAGCGCATGTAAGTGTGTAGGAATGTTTGAATGTAATGACTATATGCACTTATTTGTATTCTATGTATGTGTGTATACGTCCATTTAGATATGCATGTACGCTTGTATCCTAATATATGCATTTCTATACATATATTCACACATCCTTATACCAGTTATGCTATCAATACTCATTTCTTCCAAATAACATAAAATACTACATACGTGCTTCTCAGACCTTTCCGGCCACTACCACATACATTCCCAAACTATTTGTCACAATATACCCGTCTTCAAACAAAATGGAGTCAAAATAAAGAAAGCAATATCACCACACACAAAATTTACTCTTTTACAATTGAGCAACAAAAATATAATTCGCATTAAAAAAAAAAAACCAGCTTCAAGATTTCCTTTGTCCTTAATGAAAGAATCAGGCACTGTAAGAAATTTAACTTCTGAACTTCCGTAAATGTAAGTGCCTAGTACTTGCATATACGCACATATATGTATCGGTGAAATAAACATCGGAACACTTTGCCCCAGGCAAAGAGATATACAAACGTTTTGCTAGCTATTCTCTAAATCCATGGCAATGCTGGAAACCATTCCCATTTTCCCCCAATGAGTGGACTGGAGCAATGAGAAACGAAGTGTTTTGCTCAAAAACACAAAGCATCCCCTAATCCGGAAATTGAAACCACAATGTTATCATAAGGGCAACATCTTAACAATCAAGCCACGCACCTCCACATACGTTTCTACACACACTCATGTGTATGTATGTATGGATATATATATATGTGTGTCTATCTATCTATCTATCTATCTATCTATCTATCTATCTATCTATCTATCTATCTATCTATCTATCTATCTATCTATCTCTCTCTCTCTATATATATGACTCTTTTACTTGTTTCAGTCATTTGACTGCGGCTATGCTGGAGCACCGCCTTTAGTCGAGCAAATCGACCCCAGGACTTATTCTTTGTAAGCCCAGTACTTATTCTATCGGTCTCTTTTGCCGAACCGCTAAGTGACGGCGACGTAAACACACCAGCATCGGTTGTGAAGCAATGCTAGGGGGACAAACACAGACACACAAACATATACATATACATACATATATACGACGGGCTTCTTTCAGTTTCCGTCTACCAAATCCACTCACAAGGCTTTGGTCGGCCCGAGGCTATAGTAGAAGACACTTGCACAAGATGCCACGCAGTGGGACTGAACCCGGAACCATGTGGTTGGTAAGCAAGCTACTTACCACACAGCCACTCCTGCGCCTATATATATATAATTTAATAAATAAAAAAATATATTCATACATACATACATATATGTACGTACCTACATCTACATGTATATATACATGCATATATAAATATATATACGTGAGTACAAGACTGTTATTGATAATATATGCGTGTATATGCATATCTATATATGTGTGTGTTTGTGTGTATGTGCGCACGTGTGTGTTTGCGTTTGTCACCCCACCATCGCTTAACGACCAATATCTGTTTATCCCTTTATCTATTTGTCTATCTATATCTCTATCTATCTGTCTGTCTGTTTGTCTGCCTACCTGCCTGTCTGTATGTATGTTATGGATAATATCTACAAAAAGCTGCTTCTTTCCCACTCACCAAAGTAAATGGAGCGAACTAATGGTATCATCAGACGCTATCCAACGATCATAGGGTTTTCGGACTCTGAGTCATAAGAACAATTTCGAAACTATATATTTGAAACTAAAACAATTCCATAAAGTCTTTCGTGCTATGTTTTATACACTGACAAATGAGTGACAATTTATAGTCTTTGATAAAAAAAAAAGTTTACTTTGATATTACCTTTGAGGAATGATTTAAGAAAATAACTTCCCAAAGTAAGTGATTAAAACTTGGCAAGTGAAGAAATTTCCAATAAATTTAATATCAGCTCTTGCAAGAATGAGGATGTAAGTTTATTTGGATATTCACAATGCTGCTATTGTGCTGGAAAAAAGACAAAAAAACAAAAAAAACAAAAAACAAATAACAATCGGGTAGATATACACATATATTAAATGTTTTATAGCTGGAAATCATCTGAAACTTACGAAATAAGCACTAATTCCTAATGTAAAAGGTGATTAGTTCCAGTGGTTGCATCGTTAAGGTACGGAAGAATCGAGAATCGAAACCACAAGCATAAAAGTGCAACACCCCAACAATTAAGTCATGCGCCTCCCCATGTGTTTACACATACACGCATTTATGTGTGTATATATATATATGTGTGTCTATCTATCTATCTATCTATCTATCTATCTATCTATCTATCTTTATATATATATATATATATATATATATATATATATATATATGTTATTGATAATATCTACAAAAAGCTTTTTCTTTTCCATTCACCAACGTAAATAGAGCAACAAAATGATATCAGACTGTATCCAACTATCATCGGGAGTTCCGATTTTGAACCTTAACAGCCTCCCGTTTGTAGGTCAACAGCGGTGGCCAAATACTCCTACACCCTGGCTTCCAGTTTATCTCTTTTGCTCCATATCCCAGAAAAGGCTCTTACGGCTGCCTCTCCATCCTGTGCATAGACACTCTTCGCTCTTATCCTATCATTCTGATTAGGCAGGGAATTCCCCACAGTCACCCTCCACTGGGAAACGTCATGACCGCCATCATTCCCCCGTGCAATCCTGCAGAATACACTCTTACTTGGCACGCTTCCATTTCTTGGCGGATCACATCCATCTTCTCACGAGACTCGATCAAGCTACTTTTCTAAGCTCGATCAAGCTACTTTTCTTGCTTTTTCAGATCAGAAAGCTACATCTCGGCTTAGAGTTGTATGGACGACCTAGGGAAATTGCATATTATCTTTAATAGCAACGGATATACCAAGGCGAATAAATGAAGAAAACATGCTAAAATAACTATAAACAGAACACAGGTTAAATATATATGTGTGTGTATGTATGTATATGCATATGTATATACATATATCACTGTCCTTCTAACTGTCACCCTAAGTCTGCATGATTATGTATATACCAGATTAAGCACATAAATGTGAAACAAGGTGGAGAAAATAGGGCTCGAATACGGTGGTAGAGTGTTATGCTTTATTAATATAGCTGGAAAGATATCACAAAAACTGTTACTCAAAGTTTCACGTTCCCCGTCGGCGGACAGTTTTTGTGATGCCTTTGCAGCTTTATTAATACGCACACACACTCACTCTCTCACACACACTCACTCTCTCACACACACTCACTCTCTCACACACACTCACTCTATCACACACACTCACTCTCTCACACACACATATAATAAATAAAAAAAACAAGAAAACACACAACAAGAGAAGAACAACAATGTGGTAAATACAAATTATTAAAAGGCCCTCAGGGAATAAAAGAAAGGTTGTTTAACGTTTTGAGCACACCTCTTCTTCAGAAAAGGGCGATAAAGTTGAATCCAAGAGAAAAGGAAGACGTAGGTAAAAAGTCGCCAACAATCTACATGTAGTTACATTTTGAATATATATATATATATATATATATATATATATATATATATAATATATATATATATATATATTTATGTTCATTATATACATACATATACATATACATACAGACACACACGCACACATATATGTACGTAATATATACTGTTAGATAGAAGAGAGACACTAACTGCCCGTGTATATATATACACATATATATACACATTTAATACACACTACATACACACATACACACACACGTGTGTGTGTGTGTGCACATCTATGCATATATGTGCAATATAAGCATATGTAATATATTGGTTTTATTGCAACCTCGACTGACTCTAATTATCAGCATATCATTTAATAAATATGTTTAGTGAGATAATAACGTTGAAGATAATAATAATTCAATGAGTTCAACCTATATTAATCTATATTAAATAGTTGCTTCCTTATGATCGACACTTGTACGTAGATCATAAAAAAATAAAATTGCATGTTTAGCCTTGTCTGGCTGAACATGCAGTTGTTATCTTGAATTGTGCATATGATGGTGAAATTATGCATGCAAGACACATAAATTTGCCAGATAAATCTTTATTGAATGTTAAGTTCAACACCAAAAATATTGCTTCTGACAGCTGTTATGTTGATAGCTGAATGTCGAATGAACCACTTAAATTCCGCAGCGATACAATTATTGACGGTATCTGAACAACAGCCGAAATAATGGCGTATATACCAAGGAGGCCAAATGAAGACCACACTCAAGTGTTGGATGAAATATACATGGGCTAACCAAGGTATTTTTCGGGAAAGTCCCCAAATGAGTTTTATCTTTCAACTTAATCCCCCTTTCAGTTCATACACTTCAGTCGATACACTTCTAACTCATCAACAGCAGATAAGACGTCATCATCACTGCGATACTGCTTCCCAACCAAGTGTTTTCTGAAGCTGGGAAATAGATGATAGTCAGACGGAGCCAAATCAAGAGAATAGGGAGGGTGATGAATAAGTTCAAAACCACAGTCACACGCACCAAGGATTTAATCCAAGGTCTTTTGTATTGGCGAAAGATGGTACAAGACCTCTTTCGTCAGTTTTCATTCATGGGCGTTCGGTTTTGATAGAAGTTAGCATAGTACTGTCCACTGATCGTGTGGCACTTTTAAAGATAGTCAATAAGCACAACACCTTTTACATCACCTTCCTTGTGAAAAAAAATACGATCCTGGCCTTCTTTGGAGCAGGTGAAAAGGGGTGTTTTCACTGCATGGATTGTCTATTTGCCTCTGGCTCAAAGTGATGAACCAAACACTCATCCTAGGCTATGTAACGTTCAAGGAAACCAGCTGGATCTACATCAAACAATGGAAGCCTGGTGCGCTTTTGATCAAGTATCAGAAAGCATGGCATTCACCGAGCAGAATATTCGTCAGTCAATCTCATTGTGTAGTATAATCTCATCTCTCTCACGGAATATGCTACTAGCATTAGCTATTTGATTTATAGCCCATCGCCAGTCATCCCATAATATAGCGACCATACCAGCATGGATGTCCTTATGTGCTAAAACCTTTCTCTACTGCTACCTCATAATAACCATGATGTCAAATTTTCTCTATTTTCAAGAGAAGTTGCCACTAGTTCGATTTGAAGTCTTCTTTGAGCGGTCAGTTGTCAGTTTACCTGGAAAGAAACAAAGAAGTTATTCGTAGGAAAAGCTGAATTTCCTGCATGCAAAATTTTGTAGCCCTAGCCTCACTTCATCATAGTCAACCTACGAACTTTTGAACCCACTGTCGTACTAAATAAACCAAAGATTAAGACTAACATCACAATTCACCAAAAAATTTACTAACCATTAAAAAAGTAAAAGAATTAATATTGGTATCATATTTTGGCACAAGACCAGCAATTCTGAGGAGCATTTAAGCCCTTTACTTCGAGCCAGTGCTCAACTGGTATTTATTTTATCGACCTCGAAAGAATGAAATGCAAAATCAACCACGGCCTCACAGTATTCAGACGGACGATATGCCGCTAGTCACTTTCCCCGGCATACTAACGGTTCTGCCTTTAGTATAATTAATATTCGTTTCAAATATTGGCTACTGACACTTCTCTTATCGACGCCGAAGGTTGAATAGTGAAGTCGATTTGAAATTAGAATGTGAAGACGGACGAAATGCCGCTAAACATTTAACCCGGCGTGCTAACAATTCTGCCAGCTTGTCGCTTTAGAATAATTAAGATTAAGATGGCAAAAGACGCTTATTTCAAATACAAATACAAGAAAGAGGAAAATTTCCAGCCGTTCCCGATCAAAAGAAGACTGGAGCAATCTTCATGTCGATGTTAACCGATATCTGGATGCGTCCTGCACGTGTTAGCAACTATTTGCCATGACTCAACAAGTCAACAGTGTTCGAGCACAATTCGAGCGCGTACAGAAGGATTTTGTTGCAGAGATTTCATTTAGAAAAGCGCGTCTGCAGGCCCCAACATGTCTGTAGGGTTTATACCAAACCTGCAATTAGTCCCCACAACAGCAGTAGTTCTGGCAAACCCCAGATTTCTGGAAATGAACACGACCCTTTGGAAAAACCAGTCGTTTGGTTTTCATCGATACCCAACACTTCCCCGAGAATGTTGTCACTCTTACACACCACAAACTCTTCTACAGAATACCATAATGGAATACCAATCGACAGCAGCGCCTGTCTGGAAAACGAGCTGTGGAGCGCTTCACAGCACGCAAGATGTCAGGCATTCTGTCTCCGTCCATACTTGATCCAGGACTGCAACTCTGTGTCGGAACTCAACTGCGTCTAGCAAACGGGGAGCACACCTGCTCAACGTCAAAGAAACGCTGGAGCTATTATAGCAACAGCGCATGTATTCTCATCATCAGTCAAAACATGCCCACTCTTCCAAGCAAAGGCCGTTCACAAGAAATGGATCGTCTTACAAGCAAAACGCGTCTACAGAAGGCAGAAGATCATGCACAACATTCCTTTCAGCCATAAATCCGATCAAGGCACAACGGTCTGGGGATAGTAGATGGTAGAAGCGATGCAGGCATTCATCTCTTCCACCCGATCCTACAGAGATAGTATCTCTGCAACTCATTTCAGGATGACAATTCCCTCTTTGCTTGTCACTTACTCCTAATTATTGTCCAGCTGATGGGCTGAATCAAACCAAATCCCGAGGAATTTCAACCTGTCTGGCCTTCCTACATCCAATGACACAGTTGGACAGTATACATCTACCTCTCCAGGTGCTGAGTTGCAGACTCAGAATCTTTTCTTTGTTCAGGTTTGCTCTTGTCACCGCCTCGTATTTCTTTAAGGTAGCGTCAATCCTTTTGATGTGTTTGGAGTCCTACATAAATAAGGTGAAGCTGTCCGCAAATGAAAACATGGATCTTCCGATTCCTAGATGTTGCCATTTGCACCTCGAAACTTCCAGCTTCTGTAGCAATGGCTTCATAATGTGTATGTACGGAAGCTGAGAAATGGAGTACTATTGGCTGGCTGATACTCAATGATTCTGAAATGTGGTCATGTCACTGTACATTGCTGCGATCCAGGTTCTGAAATCAAGACTCAAAGCAGCCACCAAATATTGACGAGTTACCCGACGGATTTATGTGAAACCGTATGACAAGTTGTTGATTCAGGACGTGAACAGTAGCGAAGATAGTACCATCAGTCTAATCGTCATTCAAGCCACCACAGGAGCTGGTAGCAGGTTATCTTCAGGTGTTTAGAGGTTTTCCTGGGAATGACGCAAATCTCAGCGTTAGTGAGTGATTGACAATCCATTTTGAATGTAGATCGCGAGTTTGTATGTCCAGCTCATTGGGAAAATAAAGGTAAATGCCGAACGAACTAAATGCGCCATTGTGGACACCTAAATCGTACATGTATATATTGGAACGGGGAACGGAATAAACTTCCTGCATCAACTTGCTTTAAAAGCAGGTAGTAATTTTACTTTGTAATTATTCATAGAGCAAATTTTGAAGAGTGCAGTTCGATTTTAACATTTATTTTTTCAAAGGAGAATATTCGGCATGTTTTGCTTTATGAGTTCAATAAAAGCAACAACGTAACAGAAAGTGCAAGGAATATTAATGCAGTATATGGGGATCGGATAATAAGCGTAAGCCAGTATCAACGGTGGTTCCAGAAATTCCGAGCCGGAAACTACACCCAAGATGACGAGCCTTGATCTGGGAGATTTATAGAACTCGACTAGTACGTCCTTCAAATGCTGGTGAAACAAAATCCCATCTTAACTGTTGAGGAACTAGCAGAGAATCTTGAATTTGGTCATCCAACCATTGATCGACATCTGCATGCCATTGGAAAAGTCAGCAAATTGGGTAATAGATTCTTCACGAACTTTGCGAGTCTAATCCTGCGCAGAGATTGAATAAGTGCTTTTCATTGCTGTCACGTCTCCCGAATGAACATCTTTGGATCGAATAGTGACTGGTGACGTGATATGTATTCTCTATAAAAATGTCAAGCGCCAAAGACAGTGGGTAGGGAAAGAAGAAACACCGGCACCCCAGGCTAAAGAAGGTCTTCACCCACTTAAGGGGTAGTAATCTCTTTGGTATGATATGGATGGTTTAATCCACTTGGAACTTTTAAACTCAAACCGAACGATAACAAAGGAGATCTGCGAGCAGCTTGAGCGGTTGAAATCAGCGCTAGAAGTAAAAACGACCGTCTTTGGTTTCAAGACGAAAGGTGTTCTTCCATCAGAATAATGCGCGGCCACATACAGCGAGGATGACATTCCAAGGGCTGGTGCTGTTTGAATGAGAAACGATGCCCCACCCACAATATTCGCTGGACATTTCCCCATCTGATCGTCATTTATTCTGCAGTCTTAAAATTCATTTGGACGGTAAAAATTTAACTCTGTAGACGAGGTCAGAACAGTAGTGGAGGAAAATATTTCGTCACGGACAAGTGTCTTTTGGAAGAGGAGCCTTGCAATTCTACCAGATAGATGGAAGTGCATTGTAGCAAATGAAGGGGAGTATATTTTATATTAAAAACGAACATTGTCTTAATTTTGAATAATAATATGATAAAAAACTGCAATATTTATGGGATGACCCAATAGTATTCTGTAGTCTACTGGATACGGTAGCTTACGGTGTCCTCAATTGAATGTCGCAAGCTAACACAACCCACAAACTAATGGTTTGCACAATCAACCTAATCAGGTCGTATAGACAAGCGCCAGTTACTCCGTCTCGTCGCACCAAATCTTCAGATTAGAGGTTCTGACGACTCCTTTAAGAGGGAGTTGATGCTATTAGACAGGAATCGGTTACGTTTTGTAAGGAAATAGTGAGAGAAATTTCTAAAGAGAGGAGAGCTAGTTAGTAATACAAAAAGGGTGCTTAATAAAGGTATTGCTAATGACGAGTTAGTGGAAAGCACGAAGGTTATGTTGTCAGAGATAGTTCACGTGGCGTAAGGTGTGTGGAACAAAAGCGGTTCCACGCTCCCGGAGGATAACAGGTCTATAGTTTAGTCTTCGACAATCGGGAGAGGCGCGAGTTACTCGATTCCAATGACATTCCTGCAGATTTTAGTGGCACCCCATTCAAATGTTTGGAGTGGATAGTTGAGCAGAGATAGATATTGACACTGCGTGTGCAGAGTTGTCATTTTTTATTTTATAGTCGTTGTTTTTTGTGTTGTTAAAAGCTTTGTCGCAAACATAGCTGTTGCTATCGTTTCTGCTGGTCTTGTTGTTTTCGAGTTTTTACTCCCAGGAAGTTGGTAGTAGTATACGTTTTCCTGCTACAGTCTCACTGAAAATGTTAATGGACATTAAAAATGGTAAAATGACAACGAAAAAAACAATAAACAGATGAAAGCATATAGATATTAGAATAATTGTGCAATCTAGGCACAATATGGCGCCTCCTTCTTCATCCACTAAATTAGAGGTCCTTATTTAAAGTTACATTACATATCAATGTGAGTAAACAAAATTAAACAAATTTTTAGGAGCTGCTGCGATGCAAATGAAACTGAAATGATGATGAAATTCCAACCTTTGCTGCTAATGCAGAAAATAGAAAGGAGCACACTGGGTGAACATTATCTATAATTCAATTAATTGGCGGCCTTGAACCTACAAACAGAGTTTGGGTGAAGAAGTTCGATAGGACACGAAACTGATGAAAGTAGAGGGCCTTCATGAATAACACAACGCTCATAAGACCATCCATCTAATGGTGATGGAAAAGATGGCCACATGCTCACATATGAAGAATTAATATGTAAAGGAAGGCTTCTGAATTTTGCCCAACTACTTCACCTGTGGTGGAGGAATGCAATACTATCGAGTCAAGAGCAATCAACACATTACTTGTATCTGAGGATAAGAGAATTAAGTATATCAAAATTCCCAAATGGGCGTACCTGCAAATGTTCAAGTCTAATAAACACCAGCTTACAACAATCATGTTTATAACGTTACACACACACACACACACACACACACACACACATATGTATATGATAGGCGCAGTAGTAGCTGTATACTAAGTATCTTCCTTAACAACCACATGGTTTTTGCTTAAGACCCACAGCGTGGCACCATGGGAAAGTGTCTGTGGCCTCGGACGGATAAAGTAAGTACTATGGTTACAAAGAATAAGTTCTGGTATCGATTTGTTCGACTAAAGGCGGTGCTCCACCATGCCCGCAGTTATATGACTGAATCAAATAAAAGAATAACAGAATTCATCCTTAGTTGAAAGACACCTGTTGTTATGTCTTGTAATTTGTATTTGTGTAACATTCTCCTTTTTTTCCGTGCTAGTTTTCGTATACATTCGCTGCTTCCTTCCAAGACATCTAATGCTTAGTTTTCCCTTGGGGCGGACCATATTGGAGCAACCTGGAGTATACCCAGCCGAAATTGCAAAGATAAACTGGAACATGACTGAGGAAAGAAAACTCTGAATGACCCGTCCTTGTTTTCTTTGTATCGTCTATCTGGATGTTTTGTTGCCCCTTTGTTGCATCACCTAATAGTTGTCTTGATGTCTTACGTTCTTGTCCCATTTTGTATTATATATATATATATATATATATATATATATATATATATATAAATATAAACTGTTGGAACAACGGAAATTGTCGAAACTGTATTCTCAATCGGCATTTTTCGGACAGTTATGGTCCCTGTTAGTTTATATGTTTTCATTCATGTGCGTTAACTACAGCATTAAAAAGCTTTAGCTCTTATTTCTAGCAATGTAGGTGTTTGCTAACACCGACTTTTGATGATCGTAACTTTCAGAAAAATGGATATTTTTTAATGTAATTTTCTACGAATATGTGTTATGTCATGTAGATTACGAATATATAACATTTTTGGAGAAGTGTTTTAGTAGGGTGTTAGGTTCGGAATTTCGGAAAATTCACCGGATTCCAATTCAATTCCTCATAACTTTCTAGAAAATGGATATGTTTTAATGAAACTCTCTATAGATACACCTCGGACTATGTAGATTCCGCACACAGGAATTTTTGAAAACTATTGGAGGTTATTTTTGAGAACTGTTACATACTTGTGGGTGTTTCGGAACAAGTCGTCCATATTTGTTTCATTTGCTTCGTTTTGTGCATTTGTGAATCTGTAGATTTCTACTGAAGCAATAAACAGACAACGAAGGAAAATGAAGCTCCCACTAGAAAACTTATGACAAAAATAACAGCTAAATGTCTGGTACACAGAAATATGTTGTTAAGACGACTTATCTGTTGCCTACGAGTTCAGGTAGACATTTCTAATAGAAAAAAGCAGAAGACACCAGAAACAAAAATAAATATACACGCACAGATATATATATAAACATATATATATATATATAAAGTGTAAGGTATAATTTGTTATATAATCTCTATAGTAAACATGATATTGAATGGAATCATTCTCCGTTTGAACTTTTTTGATTACATATGTGTGTGTATGACAGAAATCTACGGATGCAGAAAGGTATAAAACGGAGTAAATGAAACAAATATGGAAACACATAGATACACATACACATGCATACATGCATATAACGCATGCATGCAAATATATATATGTATATGTTTGTGGACAGTCCCACATGTATATATATATATATATATATATATATATATTATATATATATATATATATATATATATATATATATATATATCAAAGAATTTTGTACTTTCTGCTTTTTCCCTATTGTCGTTTCTCTCAATCCCCACTTGTTACCTTGCCTCTCTCTCCCTCCCTTTCTTTTTCCCTTTTCTCTTCTCTTCTCCCTTTCCCCCCTTCTCTTTGTTTCTTCCTTCTTCCTCCTTCTTTGTCCCCTTGTTTTTATTTTTTTTTTCCTCCAACCTCTTGTACTTTTTTCTTCTCACGCCTTCTGTATCTTTTCTCCCCACACCTTTTCAATTTTTTATTTGCCTAACTCCCTCCCCCTTTTTTCTCTTTTTATCGTTTCTCTCTATTTCTTTCTCGTTTTTCATTCATGCCTGATTACAAACCTTTCCTTTTCCACTTCCACCACCGCCTAAAGAAAAACACATTTCGAGACTTCCTTTCTGCTGCTATCAACCTTGTATTAACTTTTCCCTACTAATTTAAAAAAAAAACACGCTTCTTCAGCACGTTTCCTTTCTCAGTCGCTGCCTTCCTCACCGCCTCATCCCTAAAGTTTTCCGCCTCCATTTCCACCCTACTCTCCACTCTGCTTCAACAATCCTACCCATTTTCCGTACTACATCCTACCGCCTTATGCGTGCCACCATTCGTACTAATCTCTCCAAAATACACACTATCGACCGCCTTCTCCCTCTTGCTTTTACCATCTTCTCCTCTCAGTTGCCCTCCCATACTAACATTACTTTACGTTACACAATTCATTTAAATCACCTCTTTCATCAATTTCTCGTTCACACCAAACAACGTAAACTCTACTCACTCCTCCATTCCATCACACCCAAAGCCACTACCCTAACTCCCCCTACCCATCTCCCTCTCTGATACGCTCCTCCCACATCACCAAACCACTGACACTCCTAACCCCCACCCACATATCCCTCATTCTCTCCCTCCCAGCCTTCCACCACTCCACCACCCCTCCTACTTCTGTCCCATCCACGCCTTCTCCACTTGAGTCTATTGTTACCATTCCTCCACATCTTCACCTCTCTGAGGCGGAGCGCTCCCTCCTCATTAGGGGTCTGCGTTTTATTCCGCTCAATCCATCCAACAATGAATTTCGGACAAGTACCGAAATCCACGGCTTTATGCGCCGCGTTAGCTTGTTTGAGCTTTTCTGCGACACTCCACCTGCATCTAATGAGGAGGACTGCTTCACCGACCTGGGCCACCGACCATCCCAGTGGCCGCCAGCTCCTGGCCAGTTCCAAGCAGTCGATCTTTTTGCGGGCGTTTCCCAGCACGCTGTGTATCAGTTTGAATCTTTCAAGCGTCCTCGATATCTGAACATCTCCCCAGCCGAACTCTCGCCCTTCGATGTCTCCGACGCCGCACGGACATCATCATAAAATCGGCTGACAAGGGTGGAGCAGTGTCGGTGTGACTCCCGGACCTCTACAAAGCGTAAGCTCTCCGCCAACTTCAAGACACCTTATTTTACTGCCCTCTGCCCTCCATCCCCACACCTAGCTACCAACAGACAATATCCTCCACTAGCCATGAGGTCATCTCCTGCTCCCGTCTCTAACCTCATTGTCCACAAACCTAGCAACCCTGGCCGCCCCATCGTCCCCGCCTGCAACTACCACACCGAACTCATCTCCGAATATCTTGACCGTGTCCTTGCCTCCCTAGTGTCTTCCATCCCCTCTCCCATCCATGACACCAACTATGCTCTTCCTTTGCTCAACTCTTTCTCCTTCCCTCCTGGCCCCTCTAAACTTCTCTTCACTCTTGACATAAAGAGCCTATACACGGTGATCCCTCACCACGAGGGACTGCGTGCACTCCAATATTTCCTTGAACTTCGACTCAACCCCCAACCTGACACATCCACACTCCGTCTGACCGAACTTGTCCTCTCACTTAACTGCTTCTCGTTCGCGGGTGATTTTTACCAGCAGGACTCGGGTGTGGCCATGGGAACGAGAAAGGATCTCAACTATGCGAGCTTGTTCGTCGGCTAGGTTGAGGCCCAAATATATTGAAGCTTCACTAGTCCCACCCCCGAACGATGCGGTCTTTATGTTGACGACTGTATTGGTGCGACCTCACTTACCTGCAAACATCTAGACTCCTTCCTCTCTTTTGTCAAATTTTTCCATCCTGCCCTCCACTTTTCCTGCATTATTTCCGACATTTCAGTTGCCTTTCTCGACATTTTGGTCAGCATTCATCACACCACCCTCACCACTTCATCCACTGCAGACATACAGACTCACAATCATACCTCAACTTTTCCTCCTCCCACACTAAACACACCAAGCTCTCCATCCCCTATTCCCAATTCCTCCGTCTATGCAGGCTCTGCAATGACGTCCATGACTTTGAGACTAAGTCTCATTTCATGGCTCGCCACTTCATACTACGTTGATTCTCCTCATCACTATCCACATCGCCCTCGCCTGAGCACTCTCCGTGAACCGTGCATCTGCTCTCCTCTATGCACCCATCATCGACCCTATCATATCACTCACTCCTGCAGTTGAATTCCCTTTTGAAGTCAAAATACAACACAAGCATTTGAACGAATCTAAAGTTCATTCATTTCGAATCACTTCTTAGTGCTGTGAATACTTTGTGTGTGTGTGTGTGTATGTATATATATATATATTATAATATAAAAGGCTATTAATGTGTGTAAAAGTCAAACGCGTTGATGGGACTCTAAAAATCAAACTACTTTTAGATTCCCATTATAGCGTGTGGCATTTACACACAGTAAAAGCCCTTGATATCCTTATATGTATATGCATACATATATATATATATGTATATATATATATGTGTGTGTGTGTGTATGTGTGTGAGTGTATAAATATTATTTTCTATTTTTTACTTGTTTACGTCATTTGACTATGGCCATGATGGAGCACCATATTTAGTCTTTGTAAGCCTAGTACTTATTCTATTGGTGTCTTTTCCCGAACCGCTAAGATACAGGGACGTATACATACCAATATTAGTTGTCAAACCAGTATTGGGGGGAGGGGAGCAAACGCAAACACGCACTCGCACACACACACACACATACATCTACATATATATGTTTCCGATGGCTTCTTTAAGTGTCTATCTATTAAATTCACTCACAAGCCTTTGGTCGGCCTGAGGGTACAGTAGAAGACACTGACCCAAGCTGGTACGCAGTGGATTTGAGCACAGAACCATGTGGTTGGGAAGCAAGCTTCCCGCCACACAACCAGAATATATATATATATATATATAATATAAAAGGCTATTAATGTGTGTAAAAGTCAAACGCGTTGATGGGACTCTAAAAATCAAACTACTTTTAGATTCCCATTATAGCGTGTGGCATTTACACACAGTAAAAGCCCTTGATATCCTTATATGTATATGCATACATATATATATATGTATATATATATATGTGTGTGTGTGTGTATGTGTGTGAGTGTATAAATATTATTTTCTATTTTTTACTTGTTTACGTCATTTGACTATGGCCATGATGGAGCACCATATTTAGTCTTTGTAAGCCTAGTACTTATTCTATTGGTGTCTTTTCCCGAACCGCTAAGATACAGGGACGTATACATACCAATATTAGTTGTCAAACCAGTATTGGGGGGAGGGGAGCAAACGCAAACACGCACTCGCACACACACACACACATACATCTACATATATATGTTTCCGATGGCTTCTTTAAGTGTCTATCTATTAAATTCACTCACAAGCCTTTGGTCGGCCTGAGGGTACAGTAGAAGACACTGACCCAAGCTGGTACGCAGTGGATTTGAGCACAGAACCATGTGGTTGGGAAGCAAGCTTCCCGCCACACAACCAGAATATATATATATATATATATATATATATATATATATACATATGCATACAAGCTCGCACACACTCACATATACACATATAAATATATGTATAAATACATACTTACATACCTGCATATATATGTATGCATATATATATGTGTTTGTGTGTGTACACATTATCTAGGAATATTTCTCGATGTTTGTGTAATTATCAATTACATGCTCATTATCTGTTTTTGTATTTTTGATTAAGAGAAGAGTTTTTGAAGAATTGAAGTATTTATCGACAAGAAGTAGTGTTGAGTTCTATAAATGGCAGCGTTTAATATTGTAAGATATTATTTGTGGAGATATATGTTACTAAGCAATGGTCATCTCTTCTTTGTTTTAAACGTTTGGCATTGCGTATGATAGATAATCTTATATCTGTTTGCTGTCAAACCGATATAATTTATGCATTTCTGATCATTGATAGATGTCACAAAGTCAGCAGGGATCATTGATATTTATAGAAAATTGCCATTTACTGGATTTACATATGACGAATTATATTTATATTTCCCTATACTTATATTATTCCTGCTATGACAATTTGAAATGTTCATTACAATTATTGATGGATGATATCAACAAAGTTTGCGAATATTTGGCCGTCTTAGACGGAATTTGGATTAACGTATGCTCTATATTCATATCTAGAACAAATGTTGCTATATTCACTTATTCCAGTTGCTGATATCGACTGAACGTTGTGGATAAAACCGAATGTATACGGAATATTCTACCCAACTATTTCGTTCCATCCACCTATTTGGTAAAATTTCATCAAAATAGACATTTTTATTACTATGGTAGTATAAGTATGCCTCATCTCACTGGAAATATAACTCCACACGTTCAAAAGTTACCTGGATGAATGGCATGGCAGATTATCCAAGCAAGTTTAAATAAATGAGACCTGTCACATATCATCGAACAAGAACGGCCGAATTTATCATTTTGAAGAAAAGCCACCCCATAGCGTGACCTCTCGCAAATTAACATGATGTACGTCCATATTTATATCAATCCTTTTTAGAAACTATACCTCTTTGATATACCAAGAAGCACTCGGAAAATTGCACATTTCGTGTTGGATCACCTTCATGGGGAGCATAAACTAATCCTGAGTTGGGAATTATATAATAGTGGCGTTTCAAAATACGACGCACATTTGCTTTTGAAATTCTTATCTTACATCTACTTTGCACTACAGAGATTTTTTTATTCGTTTCTATTGCTATTGCTCTTTGTGAATCGACAAGAATATTTGTAGTAGGCATGCTGTACAATTCAATCAGCTTCAAACCTATAACTATTTCGAAACATAGTAAGTTAAGCTGGTGAATCTTTTTGAAATCCAGCTCTAAGGAGTCTTTTTACCTCGAGTACGTTTTCAAACTACTAGCAGCACATTAGGAAGAATTTTCTTTGTTCAAAACTTAGTCTGGTTTCTTTTCGGTATTCCTCATAGCTTAAATATAAAAAGAGATGAAAATTGCGTATATATTTTGGAAGGATACCTTGCCTTTATCTATCTATCTATCTATCTATCTATCTATCTATCTATCTATCTATCTATCTATCTATCTATCTATCTACTATCTATCTATCTATCTATCTATCTATCTATCTATCTATCTATCTATCTATCTATCTATCTATCTATCTATCTATCTATATATATATATATATATATATATATATATATATATATATCCATCTATTTTTTAGTCAGCCAGTCTGTTTGTCTGTCTGTTTACCAATCTATGGATATAGCTAGCTATCCATACATACATGTATGGGTATATAATATTTGAGTTGAAAATGAATACAACAAGATATTCGAAAACAAGGGAGATAACAGAGATGTGAAGATAAGATATTTATCATTACTTTGTAATGAATCTTGAAATTGGAATAAAAAATATTTAGTAAATATATAATAAGAATGTATAAAACATTTTTGGAGTGGTATCAAGAAAATTCTCTGATTTACAGAGAAAATTTACAGGCACAGAAATACATGTTGATGAATAAATGTGTAAGAGTGGTAATCGGTGATATGTTAGAAACAATATAATTAAAGTTACCGAAGAGAACTATAAAGTTAAATGTATTTGTTTGTGTGTGTGTGTGTGTGTGTGTGTGTGTGTGAAAGACAGATGGGAGAGAAAGAGGCATGTGCGTATGAGTGGGCGTATATGCACATATGTGTACAGACACATGTACTATATGTACGTGCACACATAATTACATGTACGCACAAACACACATGCTCGCACACACACTTACACCCCCACCACACACTCACACACATTAAGACTTAGTTTTGCGCAGCCATGATTCTAAAAGTTTTGAATTTTGAGAGGAGTAGGACATTTTTGATACTAATATACATACACATATAGTAATGAAAAAAAGAAATAATCCATGGATGGAATTTATAAATATTTTAATGCATCGCTACACGTGTTATGAAGGTCCTGCTTTACAAAAAAAAAAAGAAAAAGAAAACAGGATAAAAATTCGACTGAAATTCCTAAACATAGTGCTTCAGTATGGTTGCAGACTGAAGCAAATAAAAGGTTGGAGGTAAAATGCAAAAATAAATACAGTAAATTTGTGGTTTGCACTAAATATTTATTTCGATTTTCGTGTCTTTTTTTATGCTCAAAATATCTAGGGAGGGAGCGAATAACGTTATTGATATTATCGATTGTATATATATATATATATATAATATATATATATATATATATATATACAATCGATAATATATTTGATTAGAGTGAAGTGAATAAAAAATCGTGAGGTTATTAGTGTCTTACAGCTGTTTCTGAGATATCTGAGGTGATGAGTCATTATCTCCATACACTGTGTATTCTGTCATCAGAGACGAGGTGTGTATGCAGGGGAGTTCAAGACGGGATTCATAGTATATAAAAGAATAAAACAGTAAATAGAAGAATAAAGACAGGAGAATAAAGTTCAAAGTTCATCTTGTTCTTTCTATCTATCTATCTATCTATCTATCTATCTATCTATCTATCTATCTATCATTTTCTCTGTCTTTCTTTCTTTCTTTCTTTCTTTCTTTCTATCTCTCTCTCTCTCTCTTTATATATATATATATATATATATATATATATATATGAGAATGCGTAAATAATGGACATTACATATTTGTCTTTATTGTAGTAAATTTGATTTACAGCTGTTTCCACAGGGCTTTATAAATCCGTTATTGACAAGTTGGCATAATCTGCCTGTTCATAGGTTGACAAAAAAAGATGAACGACCTATAAAAGGAATGCTATATTCGTCAGAGTCATTTCTGGTTATGACGAAAATAGCATTAATTTTCTAGGTCATTCAATGTTTCCACACTGATCAATTGAACGATTGATTAAGCCTGTCAATAATGAACCTGTAATGACAACAGGAAACAGCTATAAGTTAAATTTAGTACAAGAATGAAAAATATGCAATGACTATTATTTACGTTTTGTCTTGTATATAAATCTGTGCAAAAATAAGTAAACCCAGGTTTTACAATATAGAATCCTGAGGAATTACAACCTCGGAATCAGCCACAAATCCTTTACTAATTTAAACAATATTGTGAACCTGGTGTACTAACAGAAAGCTTATAAAGTATTTCGATTCGATGTGTGTATGGATGCGCGTGGGCTGGTGCTTAGGGTGTTGCGATCATGAATTTACGGTTACAGTTTCGAGGCCTGGACTGCGCGAAGTATTGTATTCTTGAACAAAATACTTCATTTCACATTGCTCCATCCAGTCAGCTACCAAAGATATGTAATACTGCGACGATACAGCGTTCCGTCTTACGGGGTATATATACACCACAAAATCCAAGAAACCGGATTTTGAGCGTATATTTGGAGAAGAAATATTGTTGCATCCTTTTTTTATATATATTTACGCATATGTACGCGTGTTAATGTGTGGTTGAGTGTGTGCGTAATAAATCTCACTCAAATTATACACATACAACCTAGTAAACACATACGTACATACATGCATGCATACATACATACATAACTATATATATATATATATATATATATATATATATATATATATATATAATATATATATATATATATATATATATATATATATATATATATTATACAAGGGTTATTCAAAAACAATGAACCGATTTCATTACGCAATAACGAAAAACTCCATCTAAGTCACAAGTATTTACTCACAATCAACTTTTATTTCCTGTCTTACAATTGTTAAATGTGGTCAACCCCTGTAGCACGGGCAACATCAAGGCGATAAGAGAATTCCTCCCAGACGCGTAACAGCGTATCGCGATCCACTGATTTGATTACTGTTGTTAATCGATGTTTAAGGTCACCGAGGTTAGTGGGTATCAGTGAAACATAATCGCGATCTTTTACATGGTAGATGAGGAGTTCAGCTGCTGCAGAAAGGTGTTTGCTAGTTACATCGGGCTAAGAATCCACCAAGGGAAGGTGTTTCAGAAGAAAGTAATTCAACAACGCGGGTTAATAAACCATAAGACGTGTGGCCAGAACCCCTGGAAAATAACCATAGCGAGGTTCATTCTACAGTTGAATTGGAACAGTCAAAAATACTGATAGGCGCGAGAGGACAAAGATTAAATTGCCGAAAGCAAATGACGCGGCGAGTTATAAAAAAATTGACGACGGGATAGCAAGAATGAGCACCAAATTCAAAGGCGACGACCAACAAAAGCTCGAAAACCTGGCTAATACAATCTACCAGGAAGGAGAGAAAAGATTTGGACTGGAAACAAAAGGGAAGGTAGAATCAACGGCAAAGAGCGGACCATCGAGGAGAGAAAGACGGATAACAAAGATTCGAGAAGAGAAGAAAATCTCAGAACCAGATGGAGGGATGCTAAAGCAGCTATACGAAGAGATAAAAAAGAGGCATCGAGATCTGCTAAGAAAACAAAGAAGGAGGAGCAGAAGAAAGGAGAGAGAGAAAAACTATCGTAGCTTTGTGAACAATCCCTATCAATATGCGAAACATCTATTTACTGAAAGTAAAAACGGAAAATCGGATTGCACGAAAGAAGAGCTCGAACAACACCTGAAAGAGACATACAGCGACTCTGACAGAATTGAAGTACTCCCAGAAATGCACGGACTGAAGAAACCACCTGAACCATGAGTACCATTTGATTTGAGCGACATCAAACGGAAAGAAATGGATGAGTTCATAAGAAAAGCAAGAGCAAAAAGCGCACCAGGGAACGATGGAGTGAGCTACAAGGTATATAAATATTGCCCGAAATTACGCTTGCAGCCGTTTGCACTGATAAGAGAAATGTGGAAGATGTAGCGGAGCGATGGTGTATAACCGAAGGTATCTATCTACCTAAACAAAAATAGGTCAATTTAGATCAATTTCACTACTAAATACAGACGGAAAAATCATGTTTGTAATAATTGGTAGACGAATCATAAGATTCGTACAGCATAACGGGTACGTTAATGAAGCAATCCAAAAAGCAGGAATCGCCG
>NC_043008.1:76035302-76092802 GCF_006345805.1 Octopus sinensis | reverse complement strand
CCGTTCCCTTGAATTACCCCTAGGTATTTGTAGCTCTCCGCTGGTTCTCTTTTATGACATTCTGCTGGTCAAAGTTAAAGTTAGAGGTTACTGTCAATTTTCCTTTGACAAAGTTACTTTTTGCACATGTATCGAGGACAAATTGCATCCTGATGTCCTCACTCAATTGTGTTACAATCGCTAGTAAGCCCTTGAGTTGTTGGTCATTTTTTGCAAATAGCTTTAAGTCATCCATGTAAATGAGATGATTTATATTTCTATCAAAACTCTTATTTCGTTGAGAAATTTTGAGAGAAGTATTAAGGCTAGACAAAACAGGAGTGGTGACAGCCAGTCAACCTGGAAAATGCCACATGAAATTCTTACATCTCCAGCATTTAGGGATTCATTGGCCACTGTTCAAAATCTGTGTGTTTCTCCATGATTTCACACTTACAGACAAAAAGTTTCGCAAAGTAGGAGCTATTTTATACATTTCGAGATATTTCTTAATCCAACTATGTGGTAGGCTATGAAAAGCATTTTTATAGTCTATCCAGGCTAGTGACATGTTTTTATGTCGCTTGTAAGAATTTTCTAAAATCCTCTTATTAATGAGTAGCTGATCTTTACAACCATAAGATCCACATTTACACCTTTTTTGCTCATTAGGGAATATGCTACTTTCTATTTTAAAAAAATATATATGTATATTCAGTCAGGACAGATGTTAGCGTTTTAAGCATTCTTGTTAAGCAGGTTTAAAATTGATAATTTTTGGTTCATTTGTTTCTTGATTTTTTGAAAGTAGGAATGTTAAACCATTAACTAGCCAAGAAGGGATCAAACTAGTATGTTTCAAAGCATCGTTGTAAAGTTTTGTAAGTAGTTCATGGCTCTCTGGGAAGGCATTCAACCAGAAGTTAGGAATATTATCGTTTCCTGGAGACTTCAATTTACTTGACCTCCTGAGAGCAGATATTATATCTTCTACCTTGTCTCCTCTAAGGAGTCTAAGGACTAGTGAGGGTGTGGGCTATGAAGGTCCCCTCTATTTCTGCTCCTGATCAGAGATGCACATATCGTCAGCTATTAAAGGTCATGCTCAACAAGTTAAGATCAAATAAATGGCATGGATATCTGTGGTATGGAGCAGAATATTTACTGTAGCCCATCTTTTATACCGATACAAAATAATGTATATGATGACTTTTCCAATCAGTTAAAATCAGAAGCCATGAGAGCCACTGCCTGGTACTGCTTCAGGGCATTTATTATTATTATTATTATTATTATTATTATTATTATTATTATTATTATTATACAGTAGTCTTATTTTCATCACGCACTTTTACTGTGCTATAGAGCTCAGCTCTGTGTAACATGGGTATGTGCTGTGGTTTGTTTTGCTGTTGCTATTTTCACTGTATAAAAAGTGTTTTACGTAGCATATGTGTGGTGTCTAGTAGTGCTATTTTCTGTATCTTGCAAATATTCGTTAGTCTTTTTGTTTTGGTTATGTATTGGTCAGTATATTTTTTAATCATACCTAATGCACCGGTTATAATAGAGATAGCTTCTGTTTTTAGGCTCCCCGTTCCAGTTATCACAATTTCCAGATTTTGTACTTTGAGAATTTCTCTATTTCTTTTAGAGATACATTGTCATCTGTTGAAATTGATATATCGGCTAGAAAGCATTTTAAAAAATAACTTCTGATATATTTGTCCTATCCGTTATATTAGCCGTGATTTTCTACTTGTAGGTATTGGCATGTCCGAGAGTATGTTTACTTTGTCACTTTCTGAGACCTTTCCTGGTATATGCCTAAACAATCTTTTTCTGTTGTCAGTTCATAGTGTTGGCATAACCTCCAGTGTATATAGGTCCCAACTTTGTCATGCTTGTGAATATATTCATTTTTAGCCAGTGTGAATATATTCCTTCTTAGCCATTGTGAATACATATCTTCTCGGCCAGTGTGAATATATTCCTTTTTAGCAAGAGTGGATATATTCCTTCTTAGCAAGTTGTGAATCCCAAATTCCGTCATTATCTTTAATGCCTTCCTATCTAGTTTGGCTAGCTCATTTAGAGCTTGTGTAGTGATACCTATTATCTAATTTTTCGCATTGAGCTTTGTTTTAAGTATTGATCTAACTCATCTATAGTATTTCTTATTTATCTTCTCTTTCATTTGTGCGCGTATTTTACCGTATCTACCTCATTGGTTCCTAAGTATTTGTGTGCCTGGCTGTTGTCTAATTCTCTTATTTCATTTGGTATATCTAGTACGTTATTATTACTCTTCACTAGTTCAAGGTTGCTTTGGCACATTCTTCTAAGCCGAATCTTATGTTTATTTCTTTGATGAATTCATGCACTGTCTGTAGTAACATGTCCAACTGATTTTCATTCACAGCATACAGTTTTAGATGATCCATATACCAGAAATTTTTGATTGTCCCACCGTAGCAGTTGTATTCACACCCAGTTCTGTTTAGCATGTAGGTTAATGGCGTCAATGCCAAGCAGAAAAACAGTGGAGAGCGAAACTCCTTCGAATATTTCTCCTCTAATGGGGATGGCTTTAGTTTTTTTGAGTCACTATTTTGTCTTGGCTGCAGCATTGTTTGCTATTTATTCATGGCTAGTGTTTCCAGGATCTATGCGTGAAGAATATTGTGAACAGCCTTTCGATAATCCTTTCAAGCCCTGCTTAGACCTTCCTCTTTCTTTCGGCTGTCTTCGGTTGCGCCTTTATTTATCGATAACTGATTTTTAGAGCCACATAAGCCTCTCCAGCATCCCTTCTGCTCTTCTGGAAGCAAATTGTTTTCTTCCAGATGTTTGCTCATTCTCTGCGATATTATTGAAATTAAGGCCTTGTAAACGGTGGGGAGACATGTTATGGGTCTCTGCTATCCCCTTCCACCTTCTCCTCCTCCTCCTCCTCATCATCATTATTCAGTAGTTTTATATTTATCATGAACCTTCACTGTACTACCGAACGAAGTTCTGCATGCCTTGGGAATTTGCTTTGGTTTATTTTAAGGTTGTAACTTCTAATGTCTGGATTTCCGCAGCATTACCTTTGAGGGCCCCTACCAGGTGCGAGAGTAGCTGTATCTTGGACACCAGGGGTTTCTTCCCATTCGCGATGTTATCAGAATAGGCATTAGCTTTTGTCATTGCAACAAGCGGTTCATGTGCACAGCTACATACAGAATTATGTTATCCGATATACCCTTTCGAATGACGTTTATCTGCCATGCCGGGTGATTTGTCAGAGAATCCATTGATAACTTACGATCTCCTTGGGTTGATATATTCAGGGTAGAAGAGAAGAAATATAAAAAAGTGAAATCATCACCACTATTATTATCACTATTATTACTATTATTATTGTTGATACTTTTGTCCTTGCAGCTACCTTCTATAGTCACGATAACAGTGTTGTTATTTATCGTTGTTGTTGTTAATTTATGAGCTGCTGGTGTTACTGTTGCTGTTGTTGCTTTTCTCTACGGTTAGCCTAAATTTGGTAGCCACAGACAAGACGGAGGACTATATTGGCTGATCGTTGCCACTATTGTTACTTCCTCTATTGTTGATTTTATAGTTATTTTTGTCTTTGAGCTTCTTTCTGTAACTGTAATAAAGGGATTGGCAGTAGTTGGCTTTGCTGCTGTCTCTATGTGTAGTAGTAGTAGTAGTAGTAGTAGTAGCAGCCGACAGCCAGTAACACTCTCTTTAAGATTTAAACTGGACATCGGTCTTTTCCAAAATTCGAGAGCAGTAAAAGAAAATAATTGTTTGGAAATATATGGAAAATATATATGACGTCTGTAGCGCTTGTTTGTCCCTTACGGAAACTAATGACGACATTGCGTATTATTGTTTTTAACCATCATCTATACCATTACTATCACGATCATTATCATTATCACCATTAAAGAATCCTTCATGTTTACATATGTAGTAGCACGTACGTGTTACTTCAATCTTTAATTCCACGTGGTAATCAAAAGTAATGTCTAAGATAAATGTTGTATTACCAGATGTGTTTGCATTTTAAATTGTTTCTGTCAGTTTCTTTGTAAACATAAGCTTTGTTTCCGCTATGTTATTAAGTTATCCGATTAATTTTTCTTATTTTGGAGAGCTAATTTTGTCGATGCCTATCGTTGTAGTTAGCCCTGGGTTGTAGTTGCTGTAACTATTATTATAGTTACAACAACAGTATATAGTACATTTTAGGGTCCCTACCAGGTGTGAGAGCAGCTGTATCTTGGACACCACTCTATAGTATTATAGAGAGCAGCGCATGTCATCTAAATGACACTAGGGTAAAATATACGAAGCCCAATATACAGAGTTTGATAAGCGTACACCAGGAACATGCATCACATTTCCAGGTAAACAGGGCATGACCTTGCAGGTGGGGGCAAGTTTTGGCCCGCACACAATGAACGAGAGCGCTACCTTGGCGCACCTGTCAATCAACAATGCTGCTTAAGTGCCAGCCAGTCTCACCTAGCGACGCTATTTCCCTGTCCGCAAGTTATAGATTTCGAGACATTTGGGGTCTTCTCGCTTCAGCCATATTAAGAAACTGGCTTCGTCGACTGCCTCATGTATCCTCCTTATTACTTTGCTCAGCCCTGAGCTCGAAAATGCAAGCCTTCTTTTAAATAACGTCGCCATTTTCCTTTCAGTACTCAGACACGAATACCCATGCATACACATAAATGCAAAGAAATTACACACACACAAATAAATAAATAAAAATATATTTCCGTCGGTTTCAGCAGTGAGTAACTAGTTTTTCGATATATATGTATATGAATGTGTGTGTGTGTGTGTACATCTAGACGTTGAATCAGTGACTGAAGCTGAACCACTCCATACACACGTGTACCTATTGTCACACGCAGTATGAAAAGACATGGGTTACGCGTTACAGATACAATCCAGGTAAAAATATGCACACTAATTTCGTTTATCCAGGATCATTATTAAGGCTTGTGTTGCGGGAGCTTATGGTAAAAGTTAGCCACTCAACTTGCCAGGAAGTAGCTTGGGACACGAAGAGTCGTATGCACACACACACAAACACACACACACACACACACGTGTATATCATAGCCATTACAAAGTAGTGTATGTACTGTATTGATGCAAAACTGTACTCCCAATCTCTTGTATACGGAAATCAATGCTACATGAAGACGATTGCGAAACTATCGTAATGCTATAGAAGTCACATAGTTAAAAACATGTATACACACTCCTGTCTGTTTGTAAGTATTTGCGTGTTTGTGTAGTCATGTGCCTGTCTATTTGTATGAATGTGAGTGAATGTGAATGCGTGACTATTAAAGGTTATAAAAATAACTGCATTGAAAAATGAATTTTAAGCAACAATAAAAAAAACATGTTTTTCCTTTTAAAGAGGATCAACATCAAAGCATGTTGAGTAAACGCAACTACTACAGATGGGTGCATAGTTAGATATGCATATATATATGTATATATATATATATATATATAATATATATATATTAGTCGTATTATTATAATCTATTATATAATATATATATATTAGTCGGATTACTAACAGTGGTAGTGTTAGTGGTAATAACGAGAGCATTTCTAATAACAGTGGTAGTATTGATGATAACAACCCCAGCATTCCTATAGTCAGGGAAATTGCCGGCGATAGTACAATTAATAGTAATGATAATAATATGAATAGTATTGTGGTCAATGCTAGCAATAATATTAATACCAATCATAACAATAAAAACTCCGTCTTAGTCTCGGACGTAAACCCTAACATTTTATCCAGCAATTCCAAAATTAGAAATTCCATTTACCAGTGCAAGATTTCTTCCGGTACCGATGTCTTCTTCTACATTGGGGCAACTACTTCTAAATTATCCCACAGGATCTCCAATCATTATTAAACTTTCCGAGATAAGAGAAAACAACACAGCACAGGACTAAGTAAATTAGTTTGGCGTCTTAAGGACAGCAATACAACTTTCAAGCTGGAATGGTCCATATTGTCTGTATCCTTTCCGTTTGAAAAGGGCAGAAATTCTTGTGGCGTCTGTAATTCCGAATTTTTCCATATATTGTTCGCTAAAGTCCCTTTAATAAATACAATGGTCGAGGAAACCTATAGGTGCATGCACTGGCAAAAACACACCTTTCACTCATATGAATAATGATTAATATAGATAACCTCCCTGAATTTTAATAATATAGTCCCATTTATATATCACCCCCATAGTCAATTTTTATACTCTTAAAGGACTACTACCCAATCCATTGAGGTATGTTTTACCTTTGTCTCTCTACCTCGCACTCCTCTCTCTCTCTCTCTTTCCCTCTCTCTATCGTAAGCGCAATCAAACACATAGACACAAACCTGTCACTTCACCACTGTCTGTTTTTGGCATCTACCCAACCACAGACACAATCACGCACACACCTACATACACATAGACATTAATGCAGTTATATACATACACACACATAGGCACTCATTCACAAAAGAAAACAACAAAATCACCATTCATATGACCTGCACCCTATCACCTTCCTATTCTTAGGCCTGTCTTCTCCAACCTTGTTTGAACCCTTGAACCTTCTAGAATCTTCTACATTCAACCATTTTTGACGTTACTGCTTATAACGGAATATTTTGAAGAAACACTCATTATCCCTATGGGCTCCGTGTGGGCAGTCATCTAAAGGTTTTTGTGCATCATGATGCTGACATAAGTTCCTTGTTTTTCCTGATGAGAAGGCGGCATAATGCACCCCTTATTCCTTCGAAATTAGGAATATGCAGCCTTCGAAACATATGTCGAAAATAAAGGAATTTTGTTAATTCGTCTTTCAACTCCATTCTTTCATTTATTTGTATGTATATATATATATATATATATATATATATCCATGTATATGTACATATGTCTCTCTCTCTATATATATATATATATATATGTATATTTTTGTATATATATTCATATATGTATGTTTGTATGTATGCATTTATATATGTACATATGCGTGTGTACGTTTATCTATATAAAACGGATGGTAAAGGACTTTATAGCAAAGTTTTAGGGAAATTAGCCTGTTTATAGTAATTGTGCATTTGTTAAAAATTGTGTTTGAGTAACATAATAATAATATTAATAATAATGATGATGATGATGATGATGATGATAATAATAATAATAATAATAATAATAATTATTATTATTATTATTATTATTGTTGTTGTTGTTATGATAAAAATAATGATAATAATGGGCTACAGCAAATATTCTGCTCAATACCACAGATTTGCTTGTCAGTTGTTTGACCTTAACTAGTTAACATATCACTTATTGGCTGACCATATATACACCTCTGATAATGAGCAGAAGTAGTGGGGGAGAATCGTAGCCATGTGTTGATAGGAATTCTTGGAATTTTGGATAATTCCCCTTTGGAAACATGAGTGTTTCGTTCAACTTCCTTGAACAATCCTTATTCAGGGACCTTTTGAGCAGGATTGGTTACTTAACCAGAAGAAAATTCTAACTGGGCTCCACCTGCAAGATCATGTGCTATTTATCTTGATATGAGATCACCATGTCGTGCACATATGGTTGTGTTGCATAGCCTAGTGTATTCTTATCAGACGGGTAGTCATGATGGGTATACTGGGCTCCGTATATTTTACTCCACTGTCACTTTCATGGCATGTACTACTCTCTCACTCAATAATAATAATGATAATAATAATATCAAGAAGAAGAAGATGGAGAAGGAGTAGGAGAAGGAGGAGGAGTAGGAATAGAAGAAGAGAAAAATATCTGATTGGTAGGATAAGGCGTTGCAAGATAGATTACCAAAGTTGCAGCAAACAGTTGTAGTGAGACATGGCTATAGTTGTAGAAAGGAAAGCTGAACAGGGTGATAAGTTTGTTAGCAGCTGCATAAAATCAGCCATTAAGGACTAATTGGATAAAAGCCAATATAGTTAAAAAATTGGATAAAAGCCAATATCGTTAAAAAACCAAGTAGATTCCGAAAGTACGAGGGGCGTTCAATAAGTAATGCCCCTGACCCACTTGCAGTTGTTTGATCTAGCTGAAATTTTGCATGTGCACTTATTTATACCTCTATAGATTACGTAGCAAATTACAGCTCTGAACTAATTCCGATTTATAGGTGTTTGAACTGAGTCAAGTGTGAAATGGAGCCTGTTGAGTGTCGATCAGTGATCTGGTTTTTGTATTTGAAAGGACGCACACCACGGGAGACTTTTGATGAAATGAAAGTAACTTATGGTGATGATGCCCCATCATATGACCTTGTAAAACGCTGGCATTGTGAATTCAAAGATAGTCGGAACTCTGTGGAAACAGCTCCCAGATCTGGTCGCCTCCTTCTGCCGTTGATGAGACATCTGTCCGTCAAGTTGAGGCTGCCATTTTGGAAGGTCAACGCATAACTATTCGCCAAATAGCTCATAAGGTCAAGATTAGTACCGGGTCTGTGGAAACTATCATTCATGACCATTTGCATATGCAAAAGGTGTCTGCCAGATGGATTTCCAGGTTGCTCACACCTTTCCGGAAGCAAGAACGCGTTGAGAGCTCGAGGATGAATTTGGAGATGTACCAAGAAGATGAGTCAAAATTTTTCAAAAGACTGATTACACAGGATAAAACATGGGTCCATCACTATGATCCATAGACCAAAGCCCAGTCAATGCAGTGAAAGCACCGTGACTCACCTCCTCCAAAGAAAGCAAGGGTGCAGCCCTCCACTGACAAGGTTATGCTCACAGTCTTCTGGGACCAGGACGGAGTAGTGATGACAGATTTCCTGGCAAAGGGTACCACAATTACAGGAGCCTATTATGCTTCACTTTTGAGGAAATTAAGAGAAGCTATCAAAATCAAGAGGCGGGGCAAGATCAGCAAAGTCATCCTCCTCCTGCAGGACAACGCTCCGGTCCACAACTCACGTGTCGCCAGATTAGAAGCACAGGCGTGCAGCTATGAACTCCTCCCCTTGAACCCTCTGATTTTCACCTCTTCCCAGCCATGAAGTTGATTTTGAAAGGAAAGCGTTTCCCAGATGATGCAGCCTTGATTTCTGAAGTCACGTTGTGTTTGGAGGACCAAGCTGGGGTCTTCTACAAAAACGGTCTCCAGGGCTGTATCAAACGATGGGAGAAATGCACAACTCTGGATGGTTCCTATGTAGGAAAAGACTAATAACTGTGCCAAGTGTCGTTGCTCTACTACTATGGGAAGTGGGTCAGGGGCATTACTTATTGAACGCCCCTCGTATCTTGATATGAGATCACCCTGTCGCGCACATATGGTTGTGTTGCATGTGCTTAGTGTACATCAGACGAGTAGTCATGATGGGTATACTGGGCTTCGTATATCCTACCCCAGTGTCACTTTGGTAGCATCCACTGCTCTCTCACTCAATAATAATAATAATAATAATAATAATAATAATAATAATAATAATAATAATAATAATAATAATATAATAATAAGGATGATGATGATGATGATGATGATGATGATGATGATGATGATGATGATGATGATGATAATGAGTTCTTGTATTTGCTGCAGTGGCAAAGGATTGCGGGGACAATACAAAGACAGACATTAAATGTGGAGGTTTATATATAACGAAATTATAGAAATAGAAAGAAAGGAAGAATACACGCTATACTCGGAAAAAAGAAAGGACGTATGCATAGCATACGAAGATTTAAAAAAAAGTGGCTGGGAGGATGATAGAGCTGTGGCCTTCCTGTATCTGAAGGCCTTTACGGATAATTGACGAACCCCTCTGAAATTCCAGAAGCCATTGCCCTCTCCATTTTCGCAACTTTCACCCAGCATTAAGTAAACTTACTCTACAACAGCACTTCCCACTTCACTCTTATTTTCTTTTTCAAGTCAATGAGAGCTCTACCAATGAAGAATGTATCTGTCCTCACGTCTTTCAGCCTTATTCACCAAACAACTTGTTTCGCAACAGTCACCAAGCAAAGGAAAACTTCCTTACCTGCCCGATTGAAGGAGGGTGGTGGTGCGATCATCACTACAGTCTCTGACAACAGACGGATCCGTTCCACGCGTTATGACAGCGGTTCGACATAACCTCACAAGTAAAACAATGCCCGGACACTGAACAAGGAAGTGCAGAACGGTTTCGACACTCTGCACGCACCTCGGACAACCCAGTCTGACAGTACATCCGTGCCTGTAGAGTTTATCTCAAACCAGTAGTACTCCCTGGTAGCACTGCTAGACCAAGGACATCTGGAAATTATCCATGACATTTCTCGACCGGAATGTCCTCCGAAAAAGACTAACTAATTCATTGTCGTCGGCGCCCGGAGTCTCTCCGAGAATGTAGTCGCACTTCCTTACCACTAATCCTCTATAAATATCTAAAGAGGAGTATCCACCGGTCCGATTGCCTGACTGGGAGAGAGTTGTGAGCGCTTGACAACATTCTCAGTGTCAGATGCTGAGTCTCTGTCGTTTCTTCCCCCAGTTATGAGACGAGCTGCGGAAAGGCGAACCTCGCAAACGGAGCCCACACACGTTCACCGCCCAGAAATATGTGCAGGAGGCGTAACGTAAGGACGTGTCTGCGCCTTAGAAGCCACGGCATACCTAATCTGCCACATTTTTTATTAACCACTAGGGTAAAAAACAACAAAAAACATAAAGGACGATACACAGATACAGGACAGTGGTGTTAACGTCTAAACAGCAAAAATCCACAACAATTAACAAGGAGATTAAACCAACAATGTACTTTTCAAATGGTAGAAGTTCCACCGAGAAGTAGAGGAATCTCATATGCTTTGGACCCCATAACACCAAAGACACCCCAGGTAGGCCCCCACCTCTTCTCCTCATTGCATTCAGCTTACAGGTGCACACTTAGTGTAGGTCCATTCACACAGGCCATTCTTGCCCCATTCATCCACCTTTCAACAAACTTAACTGATGACAACACCTTCCCCTCCAGCCCCACTTTCGCTTTCAAGTGGAGCCTGAAAAATCAATGAGGCCTTTGGCTGAAGAAGAAGGTACCCATCTTCAACCCTTTCAGTCGCCTCCACCACAGAACCTCTTTCGTCATAACCACCAGACTGAGAAAAACTGTTTGTCCTTCCCGGTCAAAGAAAGGAGGAAT
Organism: Octopus sinensis; assembly: GCF_006345805.1. Classification (NCBI taxonomy): domain Eukaryota; kingdom Metazoa; phylum Mollusca; class Cephalopoda; order Octopoda; family Octopodidae; genus Octopus; species Octopus sinensis. The sequence goes on along the minus strand of NC_043008.1, from coordinate 76,081,570 downwards.
GGTGATCTTCAAGATGGACTGGGACGATATCCGAATCCGTCCTACACATGACAATAACTGTTCGACAAAGCCCCACAAGTTAGCAATGCATGGACACGGCAGAAAGTTTTCACCGCTCCGTGTACATCTCGGACAAGCCCGTCTGATTCTACTCACGTGCTTGTTGTAATTATTGCGAACAGGCAGAGCACGCCGGTAGCATTGCCAGGCCAGAAATTTCTGGAAGTTCTCCATAGCCCCGGTCCGAAAGTCCTCCGGGAGAGACCAGCCAGTTGATCCCTACTGACACCCACATTTACTGGCCTAAAGTTATCAACAATCTCCCTTTTGTTCGGACCCTTTCTCAGTAGCGCCACGACACCTCTGCTCACAGATCTGGGGATTATTTGTTCTACTGCCAGTCGTGGTAGACACCCCGCAAAAGTGCACCGAACAAATCTGTCATATGAGTATAAAGTTCGAAGACCAGACCATTTATTCCGGAAGCGTTTCCTTCGTGCAATTAGACAACGCGGCACGTATATCTTGTATAGCTTTTATCGGCATTTCGCAGAACTCCACATCTGTGACTGAAAGCCGTGGCAAACCATCGAGGTAAGAAGTGAAGTTCACCTCTGCCTCCAGGCCACCACGCACTACGTACAGTTCAGCAAAGTGCCAGTGGAATTCAGCACAAATCTGCATGGACACGTGTAGCATGCGCCTGTCCCGACCCCTCAAACATCGAATTGTATTTTTATTACAACGTTGAGACTCGGTCACCTGGGCTCATCGAACGGCTTTCGTTCCTTCCTATTTTAGAGGACGTACCCTAACTCTGACAATGCAACCTTTATGCTTGGTGTTGAAGAAGTGGTTCAGAACCAATTTCGCTGCCAGTACGTCGGTCTCTATGTTTCTCCTGAGTACCTCTTCGTATTTCCTAACTATATCTTCCTCTATTCTCATCTTCTCTATCGATAGTTCGCTGCTAAATTTTACAGCATCTACTCTAATCCCCCGTTTTAGGGTACCCCCCATCAGTTGTTGACGACTGCATCTGTCAACTTTCGCTGGACTACTTGCTATGTCGGTCATCGTAAGGGTGACGCGCCGGGAAGGACACGTTCAGCTTCCAGTATCCAAGGACCTGTCCATGAAACCTGTCTCGGTCAACCGTACAAATCACAAATTTGCGGTCTGTAGAAAATATGTGGTCCTACAAAATATCCTATCTAGATGAAATCTGGATGACCCGACGCTGTTTGCCCATGTCCACACGGGGGCATTCGGGTAATCCAGTCTGAATCTGTCAGCCACTTGAAAATGACTGAGGCTTGTGCACACCTCTTTACTATCTGTTCCCCACCCAATCCACACGTCCATCCAAGATGGCATTCCAGTCTTTGGTCAGTAACACAAAAGAGCGATACTTCCTTAGAAAGGCATCCAAACGTCTGTAGACATCCGGCTGCTCCTATCCAATAGAGCATACACAGCGACCTGCCTAAAATCACTGCCTTCATTATCGTTCATGTCCGGGACACCGACGTACCTTCTGGGTCCAGAAAGACCAACCGTATCTCGAGATTCAGGCCTTTCCTGAACAACACTGCCATCCTATCACCATTCCTGGCGACTAAGAGATGCAAAGATGTCATAATCGTCAAAAATGGGTGTTAAGTTGCGTCTGTCCGGGATCATGATCTCTCTGATGGCTATTGCATCCAAATTCGGCAAACTCAGGTCATTGAGCAAGTGACCTTGCATTCACGAGGACCCCAGGCCACATACATGTATGCAAACTACTCTTAGGATCCCCATATTGACCTAAAAAGAAGGAATGAAAGGAATGCTACGTACCTCACTGGTGCCGTTGGAGATCGGGTGGTCTCACCTCCATTTCTTCTCTGGACTCTTTTGGGAACCCTTATAGAAGTCTTGCATTACTTAACGTATCCCTAAATCGTCTGAAAGGCATCCCTCATTATTTGGAAAGTGTCCAAATCCATCCTCACAATCATTATGTACTTTGGCACGTTGCACGTATTAGTTCACACAGATTCACCCCTCCACTATTTTCAATGTTTCCCCTTCGTGATAAGAGGACCATCAGTGTTTTGTTGGCCTTCCTTACTAACACGAAGTTATATGCCTGCATCGTTGCTTTTAGCTGTTCTTGCGTTTGTGGGGAGAGCTTCCATTTTGGAACTTTTTTTGTCGGCAGTGGGGTGTTTGGTGCTTGTGCTGCTTTAGTTGATATATTGTGGTGCTACAGTTGTCTACGTGTCTGTATTTGTTGTGAGGGGTGTAGTTACTTTGTTATCTTGTTTTGGTGAAGGACAAGATGTCTCACCTCTGACTTTTTTTCTGGATTTTAGGTTTTACTCTCTCCCGCCTCCTCATTATTTTTCAATGCGTTTGAACCAGTGTCGGTAGCAACCTCCTCCCCTCATTTTGGAAGTGAATTCGTGTTTGTATGTGTATCATTTTCTGCGTGCTTGTTTATAAGAGAGGGTGTGGTTGAGCTTGGTTGCGAGGTGTTGGTTTTCGTGGTTGACCTCTCCGACGGTTTTCCTGCTGGTGTTGTTATACCTGCCTCTGCCACCGCCACAGTTGCTATTTTTGTTGCTTTCCTTGATGTTTGTGGTGATCTTTCTACAGCTGGTGCTCTTTTTATTTTATTTTCCCAACCTTGTTTTTTTTTCTTACAGGAAATATTAATTTCCACGAAAAGTGTAGATGTTAGCTAGGTATTTACAATGAAAGAATGTGCGTGGTTTCTAATAAATGAAAAGATCTGTTATAGACATCGAGTATAGATAAAGAACTGTAATAAGGAAAATAATTCCTACGCGATCGATATATATTCAGATACGCTGTCTTATTTTGTATTTTCGTTTTTAGGCCACCAACAATAGTTGAATAGATTGTCGTCATGGTTATGTTTTGATATTTCCTTGCTGTGCACTGTGACCCGCATGGAGAATAGGAAATGTTTTCTAATAAATATACTCTTATTGAATATGTGATTACAATCGGAGAAATTTCTTTATAAAATACTTTAAAAAATCTACACCAATATATTTCTTGTTCTCTCTATAACAACAACAATAATATGCAAACATATATGAGTTTGTATGTGTGTGTGTGTGTGTGTGTGTGTGTTTGTGCGCGTACGAATGCGCAGCGTGGGTAAATCTGTGATTATGCTACTGTCTATATGTGTGGCTACATAGGCGCAGGAGTGATTGTGTGGTAACATGTCTGATTCCTAAATGCGTGGTTCCGAGTTCAGTATCAATACGTAGCACCTTAGGCGAGTGTCTTCTATAACAGACAATAGATTTCAGTCTTATCAATGGATTTGGTAGCCGAAAACTGAAAGAAGCCCGTCGTATTTATATATATACCGATATAAACATATAAATATGTGTGTGTCGCTTCGTGTCTGTGTTTGTCCCTCACCACCGCTTCACGACTGGTGTTTACTTGTTTACTTACCCGTAACTTAGAGGTTTGGCAAAAGTGAATGATACAATAAAGTATCGATTAATTCTACTAAAAACTCTTCAAGGCCGTGCTCCAGCATGGCTTCGGTATAATCATTGAAACAAGGAAAATATATTAAATATATAAATACATACAATCATGCATTCATACATGCTAATATGCACATATCTATAATACACACACACATACACACACACAGACACACACATACAACACACGCACACACAAACACACACACAACACACGCACACATATGTTTGTATGTATGTATATACGTGTACACGTCTATGTATATAGAATTGCCAACCTGCACGTCTGAGTTGCACAAGTAGTGGATGCAGTATGTCTGAAGACACTGAATGATCAAAAATTTTTGCTTTCATATTTTCTCAAAATTTAAATCAGGTTCCTATCTGTCATCTTGTCACACACTCACTCACTCACTCACTCGTTCACTCCCCCTCCCCCCCTCTCTCTCTCCTTGTTCGCGCATATGTATTTGTTCGTACATGTGAGCATCAATCTACATATTCACATACATGTAACATAAACTGACGGGGATCTGTTTGCACAAACTGAAGGTTAAGAACATATGTGACAAGAAAATATAAATTCATCTTTACTTAACTTCATAAACGTCAGGATTTACTGTAAAAGTTGTTGCATAAACAACAAAGAAAGAAAGCATTTTACTTTGCTCCAAATAAGCATAATTTAATACATCTAGCATTTAATACACATACATACATATACACTGTGTCCCACAAACACACACACACACACATACAAACATGCATTCATACACACACATTATTTACGTACATATAAGAAGGTATATAAAGTGAAAGAGAGAGAGGAAACAGTTTGATGAATGGAATGAAACAAGCTACTGTAAACACTTGAATGAATACATACACACATACACGCCTACATACATACATACATACATACATACATACATACATACATACTCAAATACATGCATACTGAAACTCGATGCATTCAAGCACAACTATACGTTGATTTTAAGATAAATATTTATCTCAAGCAGTAATGACACAAGTATCAGCATTGTTAGATAACTGATATTCCGATTACATTCTGTGAAGAAACCTTCTGTTCAAGATATTAGTGATATTCTTCATCAACTTGTATTCATTATTTATAAATGAGCTACAAGTATTGCATGGGCCATCAGCACTAAAACCATACAAGATGAAACGAACACAATCGGTAAAAGGAAACAGAATCTTACTTGTACCAGAAATGAAACCTATCAATAGCATTTTCTTGGAGTTATGTGCTCAATGAAGACATTTAAATCGCGAAAAGTTCGAAAAGAAAAAGCTATTTGGCTAAATAAATGCATTGAAAATATATCGGAAAGACCTTCACCCCGGAGAAAGGAAAATAATACAAGAAAGCAATTACATATTTGTTGCAGGCAACACAGGAGTTAATGATTATTCATTCACTTTTATACATAGATGTAACTGAAAATATTCATAGATGCCGCACGCACACCTCATTGTAGAGTAAATTTCACACTTATCTCTACTGTATTAACACGCAACAAGAAGCAGATAGTGACTTAAGCATCAGTAACCTCTAGTGTACTACGAGAGCGGAAAATGTAAATAAATTAAATGTTTCCTTATTCTTACAATGGGTTCAAACAATTACTGCCTTTAAATTCCGTAACGAGCTCTCTCTCTCTCTCTCTCTCTCCACGTACACACATTATTCAAAACAGTTTGATTCAGTTCCATGTGACTTGATGTTTCCGAAGGTCTCTAGCAGAAGCCTGTTTCTTCCAGGCTTTACAATAACAAACGTAGTAGGAGTGACTGAACGTCAGGGTTGCTATATGCAGGCAAACTGTTGTGAGAAGTTTTACTCTTAAGTCACTGTGTCAATTTTTCTCCAAAATAATATTTGCATTAGCAATTTCTCACACACATACATGTATACACACACGCTCACACATAAGCACACACACACAAAACATACACAAATACACACGTTCACATTATATCTATCTATTTATCTGTCTGTCTGCATACCCACCTGTCTGTTTTCTATGTCTATCTATCTATCTATCTATCTATCTATCTATCTATCTATCTATCTATCTATCTATCTATCTATCTATCTATCTATCTATCTATCTATCTATTTATCTATCTATCTATCTATCTATCTATCTATCTATCTATCTATCTCTCTTTCTCTCTCTCTTTCTCTCTCTCTCTCTATCTATCTATGTATCTATCTATCTACCAACTGTTACCAACTAGCACCAATACCATCAACAAATTCAACATTAACACACTCAGAAATAGACTCCAATACCCTCCTCTCCCACTTTCTGCGTCCTTCGACATGCCATCCGATGAAAGCGACACGGAGGAAAGGCAAGGGTCACAGTGGGGAGGAGAAAATGGGAGAAAAAAGAATAGGGAAGCAAACCAACAAAGCGGGGAGATTTACCACTTTCGAAACCAAAACATCTGCACAAAACACAAACGTTAACACAAACACAGAAACACATAAGGAATCCACAATGTTGACAGCAATAAACACAAACAATTCAGACTTGATGCAATACATTAGGGCAAACACCAACATAACACAAGTCAATGTCAAAACAAACAATCACCCACGCACAACACCACCACGACACGCAAAATTCCTACACGTGACGCAAAACATACACAATACACTGATATCTCTCTACCCTAATGCAGTAAGGAGATTTCAAAAATACTTATGAAAAAAAAATGTACAAAAATTTGTGAGGAGGAGATCAAACAACTTTCCATCAGTAAGTGACTCTCTCTCTCTCTCTCTCTCTCTCTCTCTCTCTCCCTCTATCTATCTATGTATCTATCTATCTACCAACTGTTACCAACTAGCACCAATACCATCAACAAATTCAACATTAACACACTCAGAAATAGACTCCAATACCCTCCTCTCCCACTTTCTGCGTCCTTCGACATGCCATCCGATGAAAGCGACACGGAGGAAAGGCAAGGGTCACAGTGGGGAGGAGAAAATGGGAGAAAAAAGAATAGGGAAGCAAACCAACAAAGCGGGGAGATTTACCACTTTCGAAACCAAAACATCTGCACAAAACACAAACGTTAACACAAACACAGAAACACATAAGGAATCCACAATGTTGACAGCAATAAACACAAACAATTCAGACTTGATGCAATACATTAGGGCAAACACCAACATAACACAAGTCAATGTCAAAACAAACAATCACCCACGCACAACACCACCACGACACGCAAAATTCCTACACGTGACGCAAAACATACACAATACACTGATATCTCTCTACCCTAATGCAGTAAGGAGATTTCAAAAATACTTATGAAAAAAAAATGTACAAAAATTTGTGAGGAGGAGATCAAACAACTTTCCATCAGTAAGTGACTCTCTCTCTCTCTCTCTCTCTCTCTCTCTCTCTCCCTCTAATTATTTTCCTTTTCCTTTCGTGAGCAAAACACAACTTTCGATAGGAACTTGCATAGAATAGGTTGTATAAATGTGCGTGGCTTGGGGTCATATTGGAAACAAGGCTACCTTTTAACTGACATCAAGTTACTGAATGTGGATATCATACTCATCAGTGAGACCAGTCTCCACAACCCACGGACCTTCAAGCATATGTTTGGCAGACAATTCTCTCTGTCTCCGGAAGAGGCTGGAACTCAAAGTAAGAACGATATTCCTAGACTCGGAGGGTAGGCTAGTCGTCTTGGATGTTGATGGCAGTAATTGGTGTGCTTCTCGGCTGATAACAGTTTATGCACCGTCCTTAATGAGTCGGCCGGATTTCTTTCGGCGTCTAGAGGTTTTTCTGGGAACGCCTCGACCTTTACTTTTAGTGGAGTATTGGAACGCTACCTTGGACACGCATCTAGACTATGTGGGTAGAGATAGGAATGGGAGGGGATGTAATGCCTCAAAGACCGGCTCAGACATTACCAACTGTCCAACAGGTACCGACTGGACCACTCGAATGTGCCAAAGTGGAGATGTATCAACCGAATCGGGTCGTCCAGATCGTATTTATAAAGAGTATTCTGTAGGACAGTGGATAGGGATAGGGTAGGTTGTCCACAATTTCATATAGTCAGCTACACAGATGACAAATTTGTTACTTGTACGCTTGACTTAGATAAGAATCATAGGCAGGATCCCGGTTACTGGAAACTGAACGTGTCGTTCACGTTGCGACAGTCTTACAGATACCGTGTTAGCACGTTAGTTAAGATGATGTTGACGGAAGCCATCGTCAACAATAACTGGTGGTATACTCTAAAGAGAATAATTAAAGCAAAATCCATAAGGTATAGATCGCAATTGAACAGAGGGAGACCTAGTTACGAAATTAGGAGAGGCACATATAAGTGGCATCACGTCGAACGTGCTGGCGGCGAAGTTGGCCCTTGACCAACACTTCAACACCAAACACAGAGCATGCCTTGTCAGAGCTAGTATGCGTACTCTGAGAAACGAGGGAATTGGAGCCGCCCGAGAGGCCAGAGTGAATCGCAACGAGGAAAAAAAGCTACCATTAGGTCTCTGACAGATGAGCAGGCACGTGAATTACCCGAAAGGATGTGTGAGGCCTTTCAACAGCAACTTGCCCGACTGTTCGGGAAAACTGATGGATCAGAACGCAGAGTAGACTTTAGTGCCTACCTGCATAGCCTGCCACGACTCACGGCAAGAGAAGAGGAGTGTTGGAACAGAACTGTCACAGTCGCGGATGTACGGAATACGATGCTACGTTACGCAGGAGACAAGTCGCCGGATTGGATGGTCTGCCCTACGAGCTTTATTGTCATATGCCAGACATCATCATCATCATCACCACCACCACCACCATCATCATCATCATCATCATCATCATCATCATCATCATTATCATTATCGTCATCATCATCGTCATCATCATCATCATCATCAATTAACGTCCGCTTTCTATGCTGGCACAGTTTGGATGGTTTGACTGGGAATTGGCAAGCCAGTAGGCTGCACCAGGCTCCAGTGTGATCTGGCAAAGTTTCTACAGCTGGATGCCCTTCCTAACACCAACCATTCTGACATTGAAGTGGGCGCTTTTTATGTGCCACTGTCACGGAAGACCGTCAGGCGGCATAAGCATTGACCACGTTTGAATGATGCTTTTTACGTGCCACCGACACTGGAGCCAGTCCCCAGGGGTCTGTCATCGACCACGTTCGGATGGTGCTTTTTACGTGCTACCGGTACGGGGAGCCAATCAAGTTGCACTGGCATCGACCCAAGCTTGAATGGTGCTTATTACGTGCCACCAGCACGGGTGCCAGTCAGGCGGCACTGGTATCGGCGACAATTACAATTTCCATTTTGATTTCGATCTTGATTTGATTTTGATTTTACTTGATTCAAAATGTCTTCTCAAGCGCAGCGCATCCCCAATGATTCAAGGGTACATTTAAATGAGTTGGCTATGTGACACTGGTATAGGCGACGGCTGTGATTTCACTTTACTTAGCTGGTCTTTTCAATCACAGCATATCTCCAAAGGTCTCGCTCCCTTCTCATTACCTCTGTGAGGTTCGAAGGTCGTTCCTCACCACCTCATCCCATGTCTTCCTGGGTCACCCTCTTCCACGAGTTCCATCCACTGTTAGGGTGTGACTGACTTCACACAGCTCTCTTCATCCATACGCAGCACATGCTCGTCGTCTCTCTTGTACACCACATATCATACTTCCTATGTCAAACATTTTTCTCAGGGCACTTACACTCTGTTGTGTGTACACACTGATATTACACATCCTAGCTTCATTTCTTTCAAGTCTATGTATCTCCTCAACAGTCATGGCCTATGTTTCACTGCCGTGTAGCATGGCTGTTCGCATACAGTCTACCTTTCCCTCTAAGCGAGAGGCCCCTTGTTACTAGAAAAGGTAGGAGCTTTCTGAACTTTACCAAGGCTATTTATATTCTAGTGGCAACGCGCTGCGAGCATCTGTCCTCACAACTGATTTGGTCACCTATGTAGCGGAAGCTTTAAACTATTTCTGATTTCTCACGCTGGTATGTGATGGAATCTATTTTCAGAACATCTTCGGTATTTATTGCCCCTGTGCATTTGCACACACAAAAAAATATCATCACGGTTAACCTTCCTTTGATATTGCTGCACCTCTTATATGTCCATAGCTTATACTGGGTACAACCTTTGGAGTTTCTACCTACATATTTTCTACAGATCGAGCAGGGCCATCTACCCGAAGGGGTTTGTGATTTGTCCTCCTTCCTACTTAGGACTTTTTGCTACATTGACTCTGAGGCTCTTCGTTTCTAGACCTTGCTTCCACACCTCAAATATCTTCTCTATTTCTGGTAGTGATTCAGCTATAAGAGCAAGGTCATCAGCATAGAGGAGCTCCCAGGGGCAGCCTGTCTTGGATTCCTCTGTTATTGCCCAGCGGACTATGATGAATAAGAGGGGGCTGAGGACTGCTCCTTGGTGAAGCCTACCTATACCGGGAATTCTTCACTATACTCGTTGCCGACCCTCACCTTACTTACATCATCCCTGTACAGGGCCTGTACAATTCTTACTAACCATTCGTCTATCACTTGTTTCCGCATTACCCACCAGATAAGTGATCGTGGGACCCTTTATCAACCGAGACAATCCCAACAGATTGTTCAAGTACTCCAATTCTGTGCATGTACATATATTTACTATGGATTCTGCCAATCTTTTGATGTGCCATTTATCATTAATAATATCATTGACGACACGGGTATGATAGTGTAATTATAAATGTATACATATGTACATGCCTACATTTCCACACAACTATCTAAACGTAAAAATAATCTAAAAGAGCCTTTGACAAACGGAAGAAGTGAAAGTAAATGAAGCGATTAACGTGTTTTAGTGTGCGTAATTACATCCCATAGTGTTTTGGCTTTTGTTTCAATAAAACATTGGAGTTTATAAAGTAATGAACTAATTCTAAGAGCAGTGGACATTTTCTACACGCTATGGTGTACTAGAATGATAATAGATAAGTGAACAGGCTCCATTTGATCGCCAAACGCAACACTGACATCAGTACCAAGAACGATGTAGTCTATGCGTTATTGCTACAGCATAGTGGTGTTACTAGTCAGTCTCGGGAAGTTATCTACAGTCATACACTGTCAGAAGAGAAATATTTTATATATGACAGAATACATATTTAACTAAAACTAACTATCAACATTATATATTTGGCAAAACATGCAAGCACATCCCGTATATTCCTTTCGGCTATGATTACTTTTGAATAAAGGGGTTGATGTTGGCTCTATTTTAGAAGTGGTGTGTCTTGGTCCTGAAGACAATTCGATGTCTCCGTCAGTGTGCAAACTGTTGAATTCTCGGCTGAATGTTGGCGGTTGCTCACTACACAAAACACTGGGAAATTCGTTCTCCCAGTACACAGAAGCTGCAATAATTTGAAAATGCTGTTAATCGATAATCTTATACAATCTTTATACTACATTAGAGAATGTAGTGATATCTCCATGGTGTAACTGTTATCACACTTGATTACGGGGGAAGAAGTTTTTGATTGGCTGAAATTTATTACGGAAGAAATTGTCAGGAATTTATATAGGTATTGTATAGTTAACTTTTGAATCATATTTACTGCCTGTATATAAATATATGAGCACACTTACACGCAGACTCACATATAACCATATAGGTTTGGTGGAACAAATTGGGAAAATAGAACACAATATTCAAGAGTAAATATATCTATATATCTTCATATTTCGTTAAGCAGTTTTACAGCTATCACATATCTAGCTAGCTGTCTGTCTGCTTCTTTATCTGTGTATGTATATATATAATTTATATACAGGTGTAGCTGTGTGGTAAGTATCTTGCTTCCCAACGACATTGTTCCGGGTTCAGTCCCACTGCGTGGCATCTTGGACAAGTATCTTTTGCTGTAGCATCACACCGACCAAATCCTTGTGAGTGGATTTGGTAGATGGGAACTGAAAGAAGCCCGCCGTATATATATATATATATATATATATGTATGTATGTTTATATATATATATATATATATATATTATATATATATATATATATATATGTATGTATGTTTATTTATATATATATATATATATATAATATATATATATATATATATGTATGTGTGTATGTATATGCTTCTGTGTTTTTGTTTGTATCCCCATTATCACTTGGCAACCGATGCTGGTGTGTTTACGTCAAAAGCGACCGATAGAATAAGTACTAGGGTTACATGGAATAAGTTCTGGGGTCGATTTGTTCGACTAAGGCGGTAATCCAGTCAAATGACTGAAACAAATAAAATAATAAAAGAATATAAACACAGACTCACTCACACACACATGTATGTATGTATGTATGTATGTATGTATATATACCATTAATGATAAGGAGAATGGAGATTTTCACATCGCTAATTTATTTTGGTTATTTACAGCATATTCCCATGATCTACAGGTGTTTCTACTGCGGCGACCGTACACTGTTACAGATGCAAACTTCCAATATTGTTAGTGCAGTTTCATCTGGGTTGGGACTTTAGTTCCGCTTCGAATTCAACTGAATGAAGAAAGTGTTTGTAGTTTAGTGTCTAGTAGAAAGTAGGACTGTTGCTATTAGTAGGAACTTGAGCTAGAGTTTTCCCCTGCTGTAGTTGTAGGGAAAGCATTGTATTAAATAGATCAAGGCTGGAGTGTTTGACTTTGCTGTTTTCTTAATATTTCCTAATAGTACTACCTGTTGTATTCAGACCTATACAGGCAAAAATGTAATTCTTTCGCAAATAGATTGCACCCTATTTCCGCAGTTCCAGTGAAGCTATAAGATGTTATTCAAGCACGCAGTTAATAGCAGAAACAGCTGCATGTTAATGAAGTTCATCAGATATTTTTATATTCTTTTCTCATCTTTCTTTCTTATTAGCACTCCATACTCAAGTAATTCTTCATTCTGAAACACACGCATATTGAGTTCTACACATGGTTATTAATCTTGAAACACCTGAGGGAAATGCTAAATTACATACATATATACATAGAGAGGGAGAGTGATAGATAGAGATATGTTTATACATACGCTTATATATATATATATATATATATATATATATATATATAGATATATATCTACATATATGTTTATATACGTATATATATGTATACATATCTATCTATCTGTATGTATATATATAGTATAGCCTACGCAAATACAAGTGAATAATTATAATAATGAATACATATGTACTCAATAATCAGCTACATGCATTCAACATTTTAGGAGCTGGTTATTAATGATGTTAAAACTGATGGGGGGTCTGTTTATTGAGAAAGAGACCGTTTTGACAAATATAATCACTGAATCCAGTGATGCTGTTAGTAATATTAATTAGATAATTGTCTATATTGTGTTGGTGAACCTATATTTGGTTCGTGTTTGAAATTTTACATTTTGACAGGCGGTAAATGGTTGGTCTTCTCATCATAGGGATATTTCAGCCTGTAACAATTTCTAATTATCCCCTAAGCTTAGTGGAAAACCACGGTGGAGTACTGCTTTCACATCTGCAGGTAAACACAAATATACTGTAGACAGCACCCATAGAAACACCTCTTGTTTCAGTGATATGAAATTGGTGTCCAATATGCATTGGTCTTCAATTGTTGCATATTACCCCTCTGTCTTTTCTACTGCTCCTCAGTAGTCTTTCCTTGTCACATTTGGGTGCACACATTCAAGCTCCAAACAACGGACCTTAGCTCGGGTATTTCACTTATTTTCCAAACAGCAATATGTTGAACACTTTACTAATCTAAAAGCATTTGGTCTCCGCTGTACCTCCACAGATCGTCATCTACTAGATTATAATCTTTCTTCATGAGGTATAACAACAATCGACTTAGAGCTGTTTAAAGTAGAATTTTAGCAGCATTTATATTACCTCTGTCGCAAGGAGATTTCAATGTCTATGGAGCTTTCTCATCCTTGTCATACCAAACCATTCAAGCAAAATACGGGAAAATAACACCAGGAACAAAGCGAAAAAAGGAAAATGGATGTTTGCAAAATCTATTTTCCGTTTTCCGTTCGTTTAAACTTTTTAAAATTGGTGCAATTCATTGAATCTTCGTTCGTCTCAATAACCTCTTTTCAAATGAATGCTTATGTTTGATTCATTTTATTGGAGAGGTTAATTGTAAAGAAATGATCAGATAGCTGCACGATACAAATCTGTTAGTTGTTTGATCAAATATTTAACCAGTGCTAAGAATAGATTGATTAGACACACAATCTTGAAATGGATCAGCCGAAACTACTAGTTGTGACATTGTGTTAACTGACATCGAAGAATATAAAGTTATTCAAAATCTATGTAAAGCGGAATACAATTTGAGATGTAAATAATGTTTGAAGTCATGTGTTTCGTTTGTACAGGACGCGTTTGTGGTTATAATGTCGTGAATTATGATTATGATAAAATGTTATTTTAGAAAGAGCAATCCTCTAACCAATAGTGTTTGAGATATCGTACGTAAATTAGGGATGCACTTCAACTAGATAGTTAATATATTCATATAAATCTCTTTCAGAACTTCTCAAAAGAAGCGTTAGATTTATAAGTTCTTATGTTATTTGAAAATATTAATTAACATGTCGTAATTTATCTTACAAGATAGTTCAATCAGCCAACATGTACCAACTGCTGATTATCGTATCTTTTTTTAAAGATCAACCATATTTCTTGAAAATTACATGCATGTAATTAACAACAACACTGTAGAATGGTCAATACGTGTGATTAACGAAGCATATTTTATCAATGATATTCAGCATTATAAAGAAAATAAATATCTGACCCATATAGTTATTTACAGATCTGTAAACTGAATTCTTTTGCGGTGGAAGAAGTATAGTCAATGTAATTTGACGTTCTCAGGGACAGCTTATCAACATATATGTCCTTTACTCCCTGTCATTCTAACAAAAAGTAACACTCCACTAGCAGGAAGAGAATTCATAAAAGTGTAGACGTACTTACAGAGCTGTGAAAATATTGATAACCCAACATTCAGAAGACAGTTTATTATTTTTTTTTCTTCAGTGACAAATTGGTTATAGGCAACGTTATTATGATGTTGTCAGTGGTTTTTCAAGTTAACGAGAGTAGTTTCAAGATGTTCAACATCAATCTTGAGAAGCGCTACATTCCTTTTCTAATTTTAGCTAACATAAGTTTTTTTTCTTGTGCGTTTTTTTAAAATTTCAACGTCAAAATATTTTCGTCTTTGAAAAATCAATACCATTAAATTTAGATTTAAGGGAGTAAAATGCAGGTGATGATATTGTAGGGTCGGTTCTCTTGGTAGAAGATATAGAATACTCGTATATGTATAGATATCATAACAAGACTACCAAAAGTAACTGATTGCAACAGTATATCTTGGAAAATATAAGCAATAATGAAAAATGTTGATAAGTAATTATCTGGAAAGAAATGTCCTTTGTCTTCTTCATAGGAGACATCCAAAATGATAAGTACAAAAATTTAATCTGATAGAATGAAAATATAAGTAAAGGCGAACAGACATTTGACGAAAATAAGGAATATGCATAACGAAAATAAGGAATATTCATATATATATATACAAATGAGTCTGCAAAATATAGAATAATGCAGAATATAATAAGCCTAACCTGTTCTGAGTTCAAATTTCGCCGAGGTCGACTTTGCCTTTCATCCTTTCGAGGTCGATAAATTAAGTACCAGTTACGCACTGGTGTTGATGCAGTCGACTTAATCCCTTTGTTTGTCCTTGTTTGCCCCCTTATGTTTAGCCCCTTGTGAGCAATAAAGAAATAAGAATATAATAAGCACTGACAGATTGATGAGTATTCCAAGCTTTTAATACGTTGCTTTAAATTTCACTTCAAAATATTGACTGTGGCAGGATATATCAAAAGTTGTGTTTCAAGGTTTTAGTAAAGTGATTTACGTTCAACTGGAACAGACTCGCAACTCAAGAAAATAGCAAAGAGTTGATATATTGATGAATTACCTTTGATTTTATAATAGTGGTTAACGTTCAACTGCAAAGAATTGACTGATAGAAATCATTTCTGAGGTAATTACATGGAAAATTAGCCAGTTATTTTTGTGTGGAAATGTATTTTTAGTAAAATGCATAGTAAAAGTTGATAGAAAATTGCTGTTAGGACTGACTCTATTTCCAAAATATTTTAATACTTTTTCGATGTTATAAAATGCAAGAAAAAGCCTGCAACTGGTAAGACTAGAAATAGAATGAACCTAAGAAGCAATCGATAAATATCACAGAGCAATTCTTTTCGAGGTCATGTGTTTTAATCTTCCTACCGGTAACTGAAATATGTTCATGTTCCTGCTACATCATCTATAAACGTTATAATATTTATCTCCATTCCTGTCTGTGTGTGTGCATGTGCGTATGAAAGTGTGTGTATGGGTGTCTGAGTGCCTGTGTCGTTATGTATGTAAGCATGTGTGCGTATGTCTGTGCACGCGTGTTCATGTCTGGGTGAAAGTGTGTGATTTGTAGTCTTATATATTGCTCTGTGTTGCATGTCCTGTGTGGTCATTTCTTAGAAGGATCGTCTGTTAGAAGAAATGTACACTCGCAATCTTATTCTGTTTACTTATATTTCCATGATAACGAAAACCCACTATGAGCGAGTATTAGCCCTTTTATTTGTTTTCATATTTCTCATTATCTAAAGAGCGCAGTAAAGAGTAGGCTTAACCATGTTGGCTTGAGTCAAGGTGGTTGTATTTGGAGGCCGAAACCAACATGAACAGTGGTTGTCAGTCATTCATTTTAGTTGTTTTCATGTTGCATATGCCACTAGAAGCAAGTTTCTATTTCAACTTTCTTATCCTGACAATATTCTCTTACACTTATAATGATCTCACCCATCTTATTTGGGTATCTACTACGTATATGGGAAATTCTGTCAGTGGGTGTTTGTTTGCGGAGTTGTTAGCTAATTCCTCCTACATCGTTTTATCGATTTTAATGAAATTTGACACGTGAGTAGAACTCATGTCTGGAAACCTCATGGCATACTCATATTCTTGAAAAAAAATCGATAATCGCGCCCCTGGAAGAGATCCTTATAAATAACTAATATATTTTATTTTAACAGCCAAAGGAAATAACCCATTCATTTTCCTATATAATTTGGTGTAAACCAAATTCAGTATGCTTATTTATTAGTGTTTGAACAGTGAGAGATATATTCGCAATTTATCCAGTACAACACTTAAACAAGTAAATAATAAAACATTTCTATATTTAAGAGATAAGGAATTATGTACATTATTTACATTACATACATTTGACGGATATACCCACGAGCATATGGCGTAGTGGTTAAGGATTGCGAGTTCGATTCCAGGTAGTGACCATAATAATAATAATAATAATAATAATAATAATAATAATAATAATAATAATAACAACAACAACAATAACAAAACCAACATCGAAAAATAACTTAGGAATGAGAACCCAGGTTCGAAATTTCTCCAAGACACCTGATGAAGGCTGGCGGGTATATCAGCCGAAATGTTTTGTTAACAACATACAAGATGAGGACAAATATCGGTTAAATGTAAATAATGTACATAATGAAGTAAATAATATTTTCCTAAACAATAGATCCACTTATTTAGTGGATCTATAGTTAGTGACTTATTTATTAATATACCATGAATGACGATGTCTTTCATGTCACTTCAACCAATTGACTAGCGCTGCACGAAAAACTGTTCTGCTTTTAGATAAATGCAACACAAAGGTCACACCCTGTTTATATGTAGGAACACCTTAAAATCTACCTGTACGTCGTCAACATAGTCAGCGTGTATATTTCTGAGAAGACAATGCTCGAAACGTATTTCTGAATCCATGAGAAACCACTTTGACAACTTTCTTCAAATTATGCCAATGTGATCTGTTTGCCGGAACACTGTTGTATGTAGAGGTCCCCGTGTAATATACCTCGACACACATTAGATGGAACAGACGCAAGCAAGGAACACAAATTGAGGGCTGGGTAGAAGATGCTGTCTTCAGAAATGAAGCCATTGGGGT
The DNA here is from genome assembly GCF_006345805.1 of Octopus sinensis. Lineage (NCBI taxonomy): Eukaryota > Metazoa > Mollusca > Cephalopoda > Octopoda > Octopodidae > Octopus > Octopus sinensis. Next base: position 76,063,834 of record NC_043008.1, on the reverse strand, counting down.
GCGGTGTACACTGTGCACTCTAATCAACAGGAGTCCTTCTTTCTGCATCTACTGCTCCTCACTGTAGAGGTCCTACATCATTCACAGACTTTCGAAGACACAATGGGAAGTATGCACAACCTATGGAGAAGCCTGGACTACTGGAGGACGAGGATGCTCACTGGGACCAGACACTGGAGGGGGTAGTAGTCAGCATAGCACTAAGTCAACTACGCTAGCTATTTTCTATCATGTTGATAACATGTGGCTTGCGTGAACATTACAAGCTTTGGGCGATCCACCAAACCAGCATGGCAAAGGACATCTAGAAAGGATTCAAGGGCAAACCTTAGCGGAAATTGCTCCGTTCAATAATACAATTTACAATGAGGCATTACTTTACGTGGACACCCGAAGGAAAACAATGGGAAACCATGGCTCAACCGTGCAGGCAGCAACAATTCTCGCAATTGAGTACCTGTGAGAAATCAGCTCTGATATCGAGGAAATGACGATATATATAGCTGATAAAGAACACAATCTTATGGAGGACCAACTAAGTATTTATAACACCATTATTTCAAGCATTGAAAATAAAAGGGGAGGTCTTTTCTTTCTAGATGCTCCAGGTGGAAAGGAAAAACATTTGCCATCAAAGTTCTTCTGGCTAAATTGCGCGAAATGAAACACATTGCCATAGCAGTGACATCACTTGGAATAGCTGCAACTCTGCTAAGTGGTGGCCGCACAGCTCTTTCCTGTCTGAAACTCCTTTTGGACCTGTCCGAGAAAGAGAAAGCAAACTACAACATCATTCATGGTTCTGCAAAAAGGCAAACTTATGGGTGAATGCAGGTTGATTATCTGGGATGAAGCGACAAAGAGCCATAAGGTCTTCTTTGAAGCTCTAGACATGTTCCTTCAAGATCTGAGACAAAACACCAGGCTCAGGGGAGGTACCACAGTCTTGCTTGCAGGAGACTATAGACAAACTCTTCCGGTGCTTCCAGTGGGGACAAGAGCTGATTAAGCAAATGCAAGCATAAATTTGTCCTACCTATGAATCATTGTGTAAAAGCTAAGACTCACAACCAAAATAAAAGTGCATCTCAGTGGTAATGATGCAGTCAGAACCTTTCCAAAGCAACTGTTGGACGTCAGTAATGGCACTTCGGTTGATGAAAAGTATGGCCGGGTAAGCTTGACTTTTGAACATATGGTATCTGATTTAAAGGAATTAATGAACAAGGTAATTCCTAACTTGAGGAACCAGTTTACATATCACAACTGGCTTAAAACCCTTGCTATTTTACCTCCAAAGAATGTGGGAATTGATGATTTGAACTTTAAACTTCTGGAACAGTCGCCAGGTGAGCGTCACATCTACAATTCCATTGTCTCTGTACTCAACATCGATGAAGATGTGAATTATTCAGTTGAACTCTTGAATAGTCTAACACCACCTGGCTTCCCATCTCACAACTTGCACCTCAAGATTGGACACCAGCTATGCTGCTTCGAAACCTCGATCCAGCAAAGTTTTGCAATGACACACGACATATAATAAGGAAGATGAGGTCAACAATCTTGGAGACAACAATTTTTACTGGGAAAGCAAGCGATGAGCCTATATTCATTCCTACAATTCCATTTATTCCCTTGGATATGCATTTCCAGTACAAGCGCCTGCAATTCCCGTTGAAACTGGGCTTTGCAATGAGCTTTATCAAGGCCCAGAGACAGTCCTTGAATGTGGTAGGTCTGAATCTTTCGGTATCAGTTTTCTTCCACAGCCAACTTTATGTGTGGTGCTGAAGAATCGGCCACCCTAATCATTTGTTTATTTATGCCCCACAAGGAAAGAACGAAAATGTTGTTTATCAAGAAGCTCTGCAAATTTAATACGATTCACCAAATCATCAGGTATTTATTCTTTAACTGCAATATTTATAAGTATTATAAATATATTGATAATCTACATGTTATTTTATTTTTAAATCTATATACAAATTTATTTGTATGCCTACAGTAAAACTAAATATCAGTTGGTTTCTACATTCATTGTAATTCTATTTCAACACTAGGTTCCCTGAGGGTAATATTCTCTGGGAACGCACAAAAGCCCTTTTCAGATTTACTTACTTTGAATTGTTATTATCCCATATCTGATTAGCCTGTTATTACGTACCATGTCTCACAATTTTAGTATGCATAAAGTATTGCTATTTCCTCCTAAATTCTATATACTCTAGGAACGCATTAAAGCCCTTTTCGGGACTAGTTTATTTGAATTCTTACTATCGGGTAATTCATTTTTTTGTTATTACATAACTTATTGGGAATTCCTAAAACCAAGATCCTGTGTAAGAAATTTCGGTATTCTCTGTAAATGCAAAACAAACCGCTTTAAGGGCTGCAGGATTTGTATTGTTGTTATTAGATAAGCGAAACAATTATGAGAACGGAACCAAAGGATTAGCCCCGCTTCTCTGGGAATTACCGGGTACGTCAGCTAGTCCTATAATAGGAAGATATCTAGAGTAGCCTTTCATGTCTTCTGTTACCTCAGGAAAAACATTGAGCTTTATGGAAAATCAGTTCTCATTCAGTACGTCTGCGAAAACAGTTACTTATGAAGCTCTTAAATAGATTAAAATATCCTAGAGACACTGTTTTCGGAGAGCATGGATATCGCTCTATCTAATAGAATCTCTTTCTTTACTTATCGTTGCTTATATATGTTTTTTAATGTCGAACTTTAAACAGTTGCATCCCCAAGAATAAGATAGTTTGAAAATTCTACCATGACTTTATGTGCACACACGCTATATACATACATACATGCATATACATATATATATTTTTGTATATATATATATATATTACATCTATATATATATGACATATTTTGTATGCGTGTGTGTATGCGAAATGATTCTTTGATCTTAAGTAATGTAATAAATTTAGACAATATTTTGCCTTCTTATTGATAACGATTTGCCAACTATTTGTCAAATCTTTTTAAGTAGAAAGAAATAGGAAACAAGAAACAAAATATGCAATAACCTTCTTAACCTATTCAAGATATACCAACTGGTTTCCTCTAAATAGTCTTGCAACGATCTGAAAAGCTGATAGTCAGATAGAATTGGCACAAACTCATGAGATTAACCAGAATGAGGCAAAACCTCCATATTTCGTCACATAAACATTTCCCTAATCATTTTCTAAATGATTATGACTCTAAATATATGACCACGTACCGACTCAGCTAATATGTACCTTTGTATTATCGTGCAAGTGCAATACCCTTTTGCGTTTGCCCAATGCTAAATTTTGCGCAGAGCTTCCAATTGACACCATTAAGTGTTCCGTTTTGGTTTAACGACATGAGAGTCAACATTCTTCATATTCCACCAAACTCAAAGCATAAAACTTCTCAGGTTTATTCTCCTCCTTCGCTTGATGCTAACCATTATCGTTTACGTTGGATATGATTATAGAGATTCCAATTTTCATACCCAGGAAAGAGTTCGGTAGTGAGTCAACTCTTCAATGATTAAGCTGAAACGCGGCCAGATCATGGACCGACTGACAAGATTTAGAAACTTTCTCTAGTTTATAAAAGTGATTAATGAACCAAGCGTTACTTGAAATGAACTGCTCTGCTTAAATTTTCCTCAGTTACATTTTTGCGAATCTTCGTATAGATAGAAGCTGGTCTTCCACGTGAACACTTAGAGCTTCATTTCTCTTATCAGACGAATATATCTAGCCGTTTCTATCTCTAAATGGGTAAAATCTATACGAATTTAACCACTGTGGCTCAAATTAATCTGCAAAGAAAGCGGGAACGATTAGAATATTGGGATATAAAAAAGTTAATGCCTATTTTACCGTAAGTATTGAAATATTGATTACAACAGAAATGCGACATTTTCACTCCAAACTGTTGAGTCACTCGATACAAGGGTTCCTTCATTTATGTGTTGGAAGAAGGGAGGATATTATTGTTACACAGATGCGCTGTTTCGTAGGCTTTCAAGTAATCAAGGGCTAAATGTTTAAGAGTCAGGTACAAGTATGAAGCTGGGCGACGTACAAGGTTCCCAACCAGAAATCACGAACGGTCCATCTAAACGAATTTGATATAGATTTCCTGTACGAAATCTTGCTCTCAAGAATTTGTTTGAATGCAGCTCTAAGAGGAATGAAACAGCAAAAATGATGCATAAAGGAAGTGAACGCAAAATCAAATAGTTTTGAAGCAAAGTTTTTCAGAACACAGTTATGCTTTCTCTCAGATTTATTTTGATAAGTATGACACGACGTATCAAATATGCAATGGAGGGTTTGGATGGTTTTATGCAGCAGCGTAAGTATTAATGAGAGAACCTATGTTATGATGCCAATTGTTCAAAGTTTTGTAAAATTGTATTGATCTACCAAATATTGCATAAAAGTTTATTGTTTTATGAATGGCGGTAATGCTTATGGTACCTTAGAACTATTTGAGATTGGTCTCAATAACTCTGATTAATACAGTGGCATGATTTTGGGAAAATAAGGTATAAATTCGATTCGAGAACTATGTAGTATTGCAATGCACAAAACATCGCTCTATATCAACAACGTATCGCATCAGAGACTTAGATCCTAATAAATCAATAAATCATTAACAATTATGTCTATATCTACCGATTTATCCATCTATCTATCTATCTATCTATCTATCTATCTATCTATCTATCTATCTATCTATCTATCTATCTATCTATCTATCTATCTATCTATCAATACATACATACACACACACACACACACATATATATATATATATATATATATATATAATATATATATATATATATATATATATATAACTATATATATATATGTATATACACATACATATGAATAGCTAATCTCAGTATTCAAATATATCGAGCAGTGCTTTGTTAAATTAGCGCTTTCGAATTCTCTTACAGAAATTGAAAAACGAGCTGAGGCAAGTGTATCTTACTCTGGATTACTGGACATTCAGTCATGACATCAGAGTTCAGTTATTAAAATTCCACAAAAGTTTGCCTAAACCTTCTCTTTGTCTACAGACACTGCATGCATACATACACATACATACGCACATACACACATATACATGTGTATGAATGTTAGTATCTTATGTTGTTTTATTCAATGTTATGAATTATAATTAATATTAATATGATATGATATGATAGGATAGGATATATATATATATATATATATATATATATATATATACACACACACGAGTAAAACCCCCTCCTGTCCAAAGGACGGTGGTGAGTTGTCAAACATTCAAACCAAATTTTCTCATAACAACTTGTCCGACCGTCCCATAGGTCTCCCCTTTGAGAAACACTGATTTAACCTAAATTTGAGACTCCAGCAAATACACGTTCCCACGGCTTTATCGATCGCTTTCTCATCTGGAATCGATTTTTGTGGTCTTTTCAAGACTTATACACGCCCTGGGACCGTCTGTATCTACATATCAAATTTGAGCGCAATCGGATGCAGGATGCCCGAGATCCAAGAAGACACACAGACAGAACGGATATTATATATTATATATATATATATATATATATATATATATATATATATGTGTGTGTGTGTGGTGTGTGTGTGTGTGTGTGTGTGTGTGTGTGTGTGTGTTAGGGTATTTGTCTCACGATCGTAAAGTCATGAGTTCGGTTGCCGGCGGCGCGTTATGTCTTTGAGCAAGACACACGGTTTCACATTGCTCCAGTCCACTCAGCCGGCAAAAATGAATACTCACTTTATTTCAAATGGCCGCCCTTGTCACTTTCTGTGTGACATTGTATCTTTTTGATAACTATGTTAAATGTACGCTTGTTTGTGGAGTGCTCAGCCACTTGTAAGTTAATTTCACGAGCAGGATGTTCCGTCGATCGGATCAACTGAAACTCTCGTCGCTGTAACGGGCAGTGTGTCAGTTGAATAGAGGCGGCAGGAAAAATGAACTGACTGCATCAAATCTGTTTTTCTTTAATATCGTCCCTTTACGCTTATATTTTTAAAGCATTTGTCTTTAAGTATATACCTACATGCATGCATATACATACACACGCATAAATGTAAGTAACTATATAAATGTATATGTATGTTTATTTGTTTGTAAGTCTTTTTATCAGTATATATGTGTATATGCATATTATACGGATGTATCGTATATCTGTCTATCTGCCTATCTATCTCCCGTTGTCTCCCTTTATGTACACACACACTCTAACAGACACATACAGAAACACACACAAACACACACATACAAACACACACAAATACAGAGCCACACACACACATGAATGCACAGTTTACATGACATTCTCACACTCTGATATGCAATAACTTAAAGTAGGTGATATTGGAATGACACTTCTACTTCCTTTCAAATACAATTTACACAGAGAAATGAGACATTATGCATCGTCATTCCTGACATTTTGGAGATGTAAAAGAATTTCCATCTTTGATCAATAAAACAAAAATCTACTCTTCAACATTTTATAAGTCTCTTTCTTGTTATCTCTTGATGCCATTTCAATAGCAAGTGTTGTAATATAGTTACGTAAACAACATCTACGTTGATATAAAAGAGCCCGATATTTTAAGACCTGATTTTTTTTACAGTAAAAACAACGGGAGAGTTGTAACATTTATGATCAAGTAATGAAAGTGACAGATGTTTGTGTCTTTCTTTTACAATAGCACTATAAATATTCATAATATAAAAAAAAATACAGTATACAGTTTGCAGTGTTTGGAGAATTAAGATACAGGCTCTACATAGATATGCTGACAATTGATTATAAACAGTCGAAAGCCAGTCAATAGATATATCTCGGAATCTCTGTGCTTGTAGGTTAGAACAATATTCAAAACTTGCCTATATTTCCATAATTACATTTATATCTGCAAATGAGTATTCAGTAGCATTAATTTATGAATTACTATATAATTTACTATAGAGATAATTACTATTACGTGAATAGCATAGAATTTTGTTTTAGTTTTAATAGCTTTTCATTTTTATGTTAGATTTGTGTCTATAATTTTTCTCTCGATTGGCCGTAACCTATTGGTCGTAACCTGCAATACTACAAACAGATTTGATTTCTATATTTGAAGTCTTATAATCTTATAATTAAGCATAATTAACTCCGTTTAATTTATGCCTTGAAATAAGAGTACATATATAGACACGAAAAAACTCATGTATTACGCACATGGAAACGAACATATATGCATGCATGCAAATATATGTATTCATACACAAATATATATGCATAAATATATTCATACATCATACGTACATGCATATATGGATATATATATATTTACATACACTAAATATATATATATATATATATATATTTACATGAACATGCACGTATATATTTATACATACACATATGTATTATTTAATATTTGTTACATTCACTTAAAAGACACATAGCTCTAGGCATTAGCTAAAATCAACTGATTAGAAATGCAATATATGACTATATAGCTTTAATGTCGAAAAACGAATATTCTTTCTTTATGCCAAGTTATAATGACTTGATATCCAAAGCAATTTCTGCATCTTATCTTTATATGTAGATACTTATTTATGTAAAAGTTATATCTACAAGGAAAGGGTTTATCTAAATAGCGCTCTAAACGGAATAGTAGGTTAAAGCTGTGCACATTTAATCAATTTTATTAACAATGTTATCGAATTCTTTCTCAAATAGTGAGAATAGTATTTTTTCAAATAATTGGAATTTGCCGGAAGCAGGGCATATTTTTACTGATGCATTTTTGAAGCATCCAAGTGTGCAGTCATTTCAATCGTTATAGTTTAAATATAATGATGTCGCTTCTACTAACGCCATATTTTAATTCTAACAGACACTTTGTTTATTCTGTTCAGCATATATGTATCTTCAATCAGCTTAATGTTATATATCTTGTCCAATTCCAGAGGACTCGTATAATGAATCGAGAATCAATCAAAAATCTAGATATGTTACCCACGCATATTGACCTACGTATGTGAAGGTTACCACCAATCACACAATTATGCCGCTGGTGACAAGATGACCTTTGAAATATTAAATAAAACATAACAGATAATAATTCAATTAAATATTGAAAGTAGATATGTTTGATTTCTCTCTAATCGTGAATGAATAGACGGATTATGAAGTGCATTTTTTCTGTGAGTAATAAGTTAGTATAGTGATATATAAGACTACACCAACCGACGTATCCTTCCCCACTTTATAATGATAAAATTTAATTTAATAGAGATTGGCAAGATATTTCTACTGTTTCTAACAACCTTTTACAGGCTGCGTTGTTGGCTCCTATTAATTAGAGTGCAGTTACGCGGATCTTGTTATCTCAACCATTACAGTGCGTTAACGACCGGAAGATCAAAATAGACAATTAGCTTCATTAGAGCCTAGTGTCAGTTATGATATATAAGAGACAACCTTGCTTATTTTTGAATTAAAATATGACGAAAAGTTCTTCACATGAATTATTCTTTAAACATAATGGTTTCAAATTTTGGCACAAGGCTAGCAATTTGGGGAGCAGAGTGTAATTCCACTACATCCACCCCAGTGTTCAACTGGTACTTATTTTATTCACCCCGAAAGGATGAGATGCAAAGCCAACATCGGTGGAATTTGAACAGAGAACGTAAAGACGGACGAAATGCCGCTAAGCTTTTTGTTCGGTGCGGTAATGATTCTGCTAGCTTGCTCCCTAATCCTTTAAGCACATTAGAAACAGATTTCAATTTCAAGAAACTGAATCGCAATTTGCAATGTTTTAAAAGTATTTCAGTTAATATATAACAGATGAAACAAGTTAGGTAACATTTCACCTAGTTTACTTGAATTACTCATACCTTTGATAGAAAACTTCTCTATTACTTTGGGAGTTCAGGCAACTATGTGAGATTGAACTAGTTGGTGATATATATATATATATATATATTATATATATATATATATATACAGACGTACTGGTTTCATCAATGGTCAGGAAAATCGAGTAATGATCAAAGGATTACTATTACGAATGTAAATGGCTGCAGTGTGTTTCCTCTAAAGTATCGCTGGAGTAAATTCACAGGGTACGTAAGCTTGGATATCAGGAACTCCGCAGGCCGGGCCACTATTTCACTGTACTGCGAGGTTCCAGCTACGGTACCATGGAGATGTGGCCAGAATCGTAGGCCAGATTCTTTTAGCCGAGCCAACAGGCAGGAAAGCTAGGGCCGGATCGAAAGCGAGATGGGTGTAGAATATCCATATTCTTAGTTACTCGCAGTTGGGAATGCATGAAGTGTTTATAATAACGTTCTTTATGACAGGAACTTTTCGAGAAGTTGCTTCAATACTCTAACGACGTCGACGATCCCAGGAACAGCGGGTGGGGAAAATGGTTGGATGGATCATATCATGTAATTAAGTAGCGCATGAATATTTTGGTGGAATGATCTCATCTTGTGCACGGATGGCACTAATAGGCGACGGAGAGATGAAAGGCAATCTTTATACCTAAAAGAATTTACGCGTTCGATTGGATATAGTAAATCATCCAGACTGTCTCTACAAATCTTTGTTATATAAATATGGTTTTGAAATACAAACGTTTGTTATGTGTGTAACGCATTTCATGATGCCACATTAATATAGAAATACAATGCAAACAGTGTGACATTAAAGAAGACAACTATTAGTGAAAAAAGAAAGCCCCAACAAATTCATCATCACATTCAGGTAAAGTAAAGCTATATTGCAATAGTGTGCTGTGTATAGATATGCGATGTCAAATAGCGTATCCACTCGCCTCCAGCATACCTCTACTCAAAATGTAACATTCTCATGCAAGGAAGATAATGCATGTTTATATTTCTCTTTGATACAATACTCTCATTCATTGGTTATAAAAGCCACTCGAAACGCCATGTCAAATTTATCGTCGAAAACTTGATGTTACGTAGTTCTGATGTAGCAGATATTGTCACAACAGAATCTCCTTCCAGCTTTGTTTATTACGGAGAATAAAATCTATTCTTTTTAACTGTTATAATCATCTGCATTCATAGACAATTCATTTAAAATACGTCAATTATGATGTGTAAGTGTTTAGTGGATGGTGATATGACAAAAACCAACCAGTAGTAGTCTATATCAAGTATATGTATACATGTGTGTGCATGCGTGTGTGCGTGCGTGTGTGTGTGCGTGCACGCGCATCTATGTAATTATAAGTATAAATATACACATACATACATATAAATAAATATATATATATTTATGTATGTATGTATATGTGTGTATATATAGATATACACACACGCATATACATATATATATATATATATATATATATATATATATATATATATATATATATATATATATATATATATATGTGTGTGTGTGTGTGTGTGTATATATATATCCACCCAGAAAGAAAAGAACTGATTGTCTTTCTTAAAATATATATATAAGAGTGTTGAGTGTTTACTTTATTTACATCAATTTTAAACAAAGACTTTTTCAGTATATACTTTTATTTGGCGAAGAAGCAATGCCAGTGATTTTGAAAGAACGTCTAACAGATAAGTTAGAGTTAGAAGTGATGTTCGTTTTCAATAGCTCTATGTTAGTAAGAGGATACAGTAAGATCTAAATTTCTGGAAATAAAATACTGGTAAGTTTAAATTGCGAAACTTGCATGGCCAGACATGATTTAGGAGGGATGGCAAATAATTGTAGCAAAATAACAAGTCTTTTTCTATAGACTTGTGTATAAAGGAAGATTCTACTAAAATGACTTTTGCTTATAGACAGTTTATCCATTAAGTAAATTTCAGGGAGATAAAAATTTGTAAGCCTGACAATATTGATAATAATATCTAAAAACTGGCTCACCATCGGTTGCAACGACAAGTGTTCCAGCTAATCCGCTCAAAAGAACAACCTGCTCGTGAAGCTAACGTTGAAGCGGTTGGAACTCTGTAGACATGTGCACCCTTAACACAATTCTAATGGAGTGTCAGCGTGTCAAAGAAAAATAAAAGGTGCAACACATGTTTAATAGCTGAGTGGATTGGAGCAACGTGAAAGACAGTATCTCCTTGAAACACACACAGACACACACGCACACGCACATACACACACATACACATACATATATAAATAAACAAATATAAGGGGTGCGTTGCATTACATAGATATTTCAAAGATTAAATAGAGAGAATACAACAAACAGAAAAAATTAGCAAAAACATAAACGGTATCTCAGTCAATTTCCATGAGATCATAGTGGTTTCGTGCCTTTAATACTGATACCAGTCCGTCTTAGCAGCGCAAGAGCAGATAGATACTGGAAACGAACGGAAACAAACACGAGAGATTAAAATAATATATAAAACAAACAAAGCAAATAATAATAATAGATTATGCAAATACAACAGAAATCTGCTGCGAATTTTCCGTGTACTATTCTTTTGTCTATATTTCCGCTGGTCATGTTTTGTTAAATTTTTCTGTTTGTTGAATTCTTTTTATTCAATCATTTGTACATGTCTATATGTGTGTGTGTGTGTGTGTGTGTGTGTGTGTGTGTGTGCGTGTGTGTGAGTGAGTGTGTGTATGTATATGTACGTGAGTATATATATATATATAAGCACACATATATGTGTGTCTGTGTAAATATCTATATATATATATATATTATATATACATATATATATAATATGGGCCAAGGAATTACATTTATGTATATGTCGGGAATAGAACAATCTGAGGACCTGTACCGAGAGCGATAATAATCAAACATTCTGTCAACATCGTGGTGTTTGGAGCGATCACTAATGATGGCGACGTTATGTCTCCATTCATCTTCCCACACGACCTCAGACTCAACACGGAGGCCTACATCAAGTGCCTGGGGGAGGTAGTGCTGCCCTGGGACAGGAGGGTGGCTGCTAGAAGACCCTATGTCTAGCAACAGAGCTCTGAACCATGCCACACATGCAGGAGAATCTATTCATAGCTGTCAGACAATTTCTGCGACCACATCGCCCCTAATATCTGGCCACCTAACTCCCCACACTAGAACCCCTTGATTGGTGAAGTTGTGTGAGAAACCAATGAAACCCCTTATAACACCAACCTCTATAGTATAGAGATTGTCTGTGTGCCTGTCGTTCCGGATTCTTCTCCGAAACTAGCCGACTTTTTTCTTTGAAACTTTACGTATCATTTTTGGACGTGACGGGTCGCGACGCTATTGATTTTTTCATATTTTTATCAGGTCTCCCCGAAAAATCGATAAATCAATATCGAGTTTTTTTCAAAAGTTGTTCGACTTTGATCAAAATCAACATACTTATGCATTTTTATCTAAGGAGCTTAATAGTGTCATTAGGTTTTTGAAATTCCATTTCGTTTGAGTACTGGATGAGAAGAAAGGACTCACAAAATGCTCTTTTGGACATAACGCCTAAATCTTTTATCCGATTGCGCTCAACTTCGCTCCCATTGTACATTAGACCCTTGTCTACAGTTTGCAAAATTTGCATACTTATAGGGTACTTCCTTTGCGAGGTGTAGCACATCCAAAAAGCCGATAATGCTTTAGCTCCTCCACCGTTTGTCCGATTGTCATATAGGTTTGCATACATGCACACTGTGCACCAAACATTATTTATCACTGTTAAAATGTTTGAATTTCTCTTATTAAAGTACTGTAAATCAACTTATTATTTGCTATTTATTACATTTGGGAACTAATACGTTTGACGAAAGATTTCCTTCAAAATTGTTACACCGAATAGGTTTTGTTCCGGAGATATTTCTCTGTTTTTAAATATTTCGATTCCCACTGATTTATAGGCTACAATTGACAATAAAACAATTCTTTACAGTATTTCACCTGAAAGATTTTTTTGTGAACTGCCTTGCACGTAAACGTGCAGTTTATACGCGTAAGGTGAAAAATCGATATATTTTACGCGCCTGAAATCTCAAGCAAAGTTTATTCAGCGCTTATAAACACCTGGCAATTACATGTGCAGGAATGGTGTTATAAAATGAATTTCAATTCGGAATCTATTTTTCAAATCAGCACAGCTACAATATGGAAGAGCAAAGGTATATTGATTTTTTCCCGAAATAAAAATTTTTTGGAGTAAATCTTCTCTTAAATGCAGCATGGCTTCCGCCCAAATCTGTTAACAGCACAGTGCGCAGGCTTTTCATGCTCACGGACGTGTCAAAATATTTTGATGACGTTATGGCCACTGAAGCTCTTTGGATTGCTGCTATAACCTAGGTACTACACATTATCAATCAAATTATTCAATGAGTCATAAAAGGTTGCCAGTACTTATGCGCATTGCTTTATTATCGAATTCAGAGAAGAGATTCGGTAATAGATAGACCAGTATAACATTACCAAATTCGCGTGCAGAATTTTTTGGTTCAGCTCTATGACGGTAACACATCTGACACACCTTACTAATAACTTTCTCCGCGTTATTTAACGGATTTTTTGTGATTAACATGCACATTACAGCGCATTAAATAATTCTGAGGTCGGGCAAGTAACTTTTATTTCCGAAAACATTCTCGGTGCTTCAATTAGAGCACTTATATTTTTTTAATGCATTGGACAGTTGCCTATTTATTCAGCTTATACATTGCACCTGGGTAAAGTATTGATTATTTGCCGTGACATTGAAATCGATCTGTGCCCTTGAGTCATGTTATTCATGAGGCTGCAATTGTAACGAGCGTTGAAAATCCATTACACCATAAAATAATCACATGCACACACTCATACATCTTTCACAAAATTGACTATATGTTTCAAGCGCTCTGACGTGTTTTGTCCTATTACGAGACTTTGTGATTGGGGTTACGACAGGCCAATCATTTCAAGGAGTACTTGACCTTTTTAGCAACACGAGTTCTACTTTCAGCTTCCATTACACAAGGCGAGTCTTTCACATTTTCTACAGAGAGTTGGTAAGTGCTTACGATATCTTCAATCATTCTCCTGTAAACGCCTTTTACTCACGCCTTACATTTATGATTATGATTGCGTCAGAAGGTAAAGCTGCCGTTACTGTGGTCTGCAAAGTAAGCATAGCAGTTGCGGTGGTAGTACTACTTTTACAACTACTGCTACTGCCAACAGCTCTTTTTGTACCCCTTTCTATCAGTTTTGCTATTAAAGAAAGTAAGGCTTCTATTACTGCTTCATTTAAAGTAAGCGTTACATAGCAATAGTAGAAATAGTAGCACTACTTCTACCCCACGGCACCTTTTGCATCTACTTCCACGTCTAAACCTCGATTAAGGCACGAATATTACATGAATACGGCTTAAATTCCCTGCAACAGTGACATTCAGAATATTTGTCCCGGCTTTAGGTCATGCCTCGAAGAAAGAGATGTTTCATTGGACAAAAACTGCAGGGGCAGCACGATAAAGAGCAAGGTAGGCTAAGGAATCGCCAGTGACATCTGCTGTTAGATGGTCAGAGGACGCTGAATATACCGCCACCAGAAGAGCGAACGAAACAATCCAACAACGATCATTTCGACAATCAGTTGATGAAGAGTCGACTTCAGCTGCTCGAGCTGTGGAGTCTGAAGACCAGCGCAGATGTCGTCGATCTCTTAATGCCGCATCGACGTCAGCTGCGTGAGCTGCGGAATTTGAAGACCAGCACAAACATTGTCAAACTGCAAATGCAGCGTCGACTTCAGCTCCGCAAGCTGTGGAAACTGAAGACCATCGCAAACGTCGACAAACTGCTAATATCACATCGACTTCAGTTGCGTGCTCTGGGGAAACTGAGGACGAACGCAGACGTGGTCAAACTGCTGATGCCGCATCGACTTCGGCTACGCGAGCTTCGCAAACCTCACAAGCACGTTGTATTCGGCTAGAGAGAAATGTGCAACAACGAGCTCTCAACAAATGTGCCCAAAGCCATACAATGCACAATGACCTTCACAGCTTTCGAGTACAGCCGCGCTATCGATTATGGCAGTCAACTAGACATGACTCTTGAAAGTATGTCAGCAACTTGCTCATTTTGCAACCCTAAAATGTGGCCAGGAGAGACGGTTGGTTTGTGGTGTTTAGATGGCAAAGTGAGTTTGCACCCCCTGGAGGATACTCCTCAACCATTGAAGCTCCTCTTTGCAGGCACAACTGTCGAATCACTTGTACTGTCTTATATCTCTCTCTACCCCTACACACACAATAATACTATAAGAAGAGACAAAATTCCTGAAAAAGTTCAATCTG
The DNA here is from genome assembly GCF_006345805.1 of Octopus sinensis. Taxonomy (NCBI): domain Eukaryota; kingdom Metazoa; phylum Mollusca; class Cephalopoda; order Octopoda; family Octopodidae; genus Octopus; species Octopus sinensis. The sequence goes on along the minus strand of NC_043008.1, from coordinate 76,048,454 downwards.
GCGTCTCCACTAGAGTGGGCGCAAGCGCTAAGATATGATGTATAAAAACATGTGACATAATTATAAATACCTGTAAATATGAAACCATCCAGGTTTCTGAGTACCTTAGTTCTTCTCATATATATATATATATATATATACATACATATATATATACATACATATATATATATATATATATATATATATATATATATATATATATATATATATATATATATATATATATATATATATATATATATATATATATATATATATATATATACTAGCAAATGTAACAGATTGTCTTCAGGCCAAGAGTTTCGTGCGTTGACACTTATAGAATTGGTTACAGGTCGACGAGCTGTGTGTTTATATATTTTTTTGTTTTTTTTATTTTACTTGTTTCAGTCATTTGACTGCGGCCATGCTGGAGCACCACCTTTAGTCGAACAAATCGACCCCGGGACTTATTCTTTGTAAGCCCAGTACTTATCCTATCGGCCTCTTTTGCCGAACCACTAAGTGACGGGGACGTAAACACACCAGCATCGGTTGTCAAGCAATGCAAGGGGGACAAACACACACACATACACATATATACATATATATACATATATACGACAGTTTTCTTTCAGTTTGCGTCTACCAAATCCACTCACAAGGCATTGGTCGGCCCGGGGCTATAGCAGAAGACACTTGCCCAAGATGCTACGCAGTGGGCCTGAACCCGGAACCATGCGGCTGGTTAGCAAGCTACTTACCACACAGCCACTCCTGCGCCTATATACCTGTGATATATTTTTCTCTGCGTTGTTCTAGATCAAATTTTAAAATCATCATAATTCAAATAGTTTTCCGTTATGTCCTTCAATAAGCAAATATATAAAGAAATACGTAAAGAAATTTAGAGAGAAATAGGAAGAAACTTTCTGCGCGTAATCATATAAGCACACACGCGCATACACACACATACACAAACATTCACACTAGCTCTCTCTCACATTCACACATATGATTGTGCTCTTTAGCATGTAGGTTGTCCTGTCAAAGGTCAACTTTTTCGTGTATAAATATTTAATTGTTTGTTTGTATAGCATACACACACACACACACACACACACACACACATATATATATATATATATATATATATATATACGTATATGATATATACATAAGTGTAGATAGATTAGATCAACCGATCCATAGATAGATAGGTAGATAGACAAATACATAAATCATATCGAAGGCATTATTGTATATGCTTTTTAGATGACAGGATCTTTGAGTGATTTATAGAATATATTTGTATATTTGTTAGTAGATATGCCGATGATATGTATTTAATCAGCTGGAAAGAGAGTTATAAATATATATCAAAGAGCATAATAAGATATGACATGAAAGGAGCAATAACTTTCCATTTCTTCCTTGTATCTTTCCTTCTTTCAGTCAGTTGACTGCGGCGATGCTGTTTCGAAACTTTAACATTTAATTTCATGGAGTATGTTTTCGTGAAAAACTTGTTCATTCACGTTATTGTATACTTTTTAAATAAATTCATTAACTTAAGCAATGTAAAACAAAACGTAATCTCTTGCCACGCAATGCCTTTTGTTCACAGTAACATTTTTACTTCGCGTGCGTCAATTAAGTCTTGGTCAACATCATTATGAGACCATTCCAAATCCCATAAAGGATTTCTTAAAATTTGTAAAAAATGTAAAGTATGCATTGGTGTTCGTGCCTCGCAGGACGTTGCAAAGCTTAAGACAAACTAGATTTAAAATGAAAGCCTAAGAAATTATAAATTCACATGCTAAATAATGAAATAGATTCATCTGTAACATATTTCAACTACTCGTAGATAAACTATACCTAATTAAACTCCATAACTTATCGTTTTGGCAGTTGATACTAATGTTTGACGGTACTCTAGTATCATTGATAAAACAGAAATGAAATCATAATTTGCGGATGACAATTATAATGAGTAGTCATTGAATTGCAGATGAGATTCACGTGCCATGGTGTAAATAGACTGAAACGGAAGACAAATGCCAGTTAAATGTAAAGTTCGTTTCGATATACATTCCTTGATGCTTATATAAGTAAATCTATCATGCTAATATAGCAATAAGAGGAAGACGAATAATTTAACATTAGTTCCTCACACACAATATATATGGTAACTGACCCAATTGGTATCACATAAACATCAGTACATGTGATGGTAATCCTATTTTACAATATTAGTTTGCTCTGAAAGAAGTAACTCAGCTATTATTCTAAAAAAAGTTGTAGTCGATCTGTTTATTGTATGGCCCCTTCAATATTTACTGTATCGCAGTTGCAGTGAAAAATATTTGAGTGGAAGGTTGTGTAGAGCGGTTAGTACTTGGTGTAATGCTACAGTGAAAAACAACTGGGGTTGGGATGAGGGACGGTAAACGATTGAAGATTTCTCTTAGTTTGTTGTTTTTTCATCGATATTAGTTTATTCATATTTATATAAATACTAGCTTAAGGTGACCCACTCTACGCGTGGGTAAGAATGTGCTTGTTACTTTCTGTTGCTTTCTTTCTGTTTTTTATCATCACATTCTCCCTCTTTGTTTCTCTCTCCTTTTTCTCTCACTCTCTTATCCTTCATTTCTCTCGGACTCTCCCTAGCTTTCTCTTACTCTCTGTCTTTATCTATCTTTCTCCCATTTACAAACAACAAAATATCTTGAGTAAGTTGAGAAATAAAATATTTTGAAAGATCAATCATAAATACCAGGCACTGACAACGGAAAGGTCTGCTTCAAGGCAGACAGCAAAACACTAACATTTAAAAGGGACAGACGAACTTGCGAGCTGAATAAAAATAAATAAATATTTGAAACCAAAGTTTGAAGGGATAGAATCTGAGGAAAGTAGAGTCACCATGGCTAGCATTTCTTAACGACGGACAGCAACGTAGTGGCAGTTTAACGGCTGGCGTAAAATTTTGAACTTGATGTAAAAGAAAATTCCTAAACACCAAGTTTTGAAGTGATTCTTTCTCACGACAGTAGATTCACCATGGCAAGCATTCAAAACTTCTTCATCATGGACGGCAACACATTGGCGATTTAAAGGCTGGCGCAAATTTTTTAGCTTCATGTGACAGAGAATTCCTAAACACCCGCTCCTGAATATTTTAATCTCCTTCAAGCCCCATTTAGACCTCTTTTCACATTTTGGTTAATAAAACCCGATTTAATTCGGATCTACTCGGGCCACATTTTATAAGATGGGGAATTTTGTCCTAGAGGTCACGCCTTTAATTTGGGGAAAAAAATAGTTGCCATGCAAACTCGTCAGCACTTTTAACATAGATGTGCATATTTTCAGCACAACTGACAACATAATGCACACATTATATATATATATATATATATATATAAATACAGATATATACACTTTGTATATATACATATTTACACATAGAACACACACACACACACACACATAAATTAACCCAATAAATATCTGATTCATAATATTTGTTCTTATGATTGTATGGTTGTTGTGGCGATAATAAAACTCTCTATGAATGCAGACAGACATACGGAGATAGAGAGAGACAGACAGACAGACAGGGAGAGAGAGTGGGAGAGAGAGAGAGGGAGGCGGTGGGTGAAAGATAGTTGTATGTGTCAAACGTCGTTATAGATGTGAAGGGTGGAAACAGAGAGAGACGGAGGAAGACATGTAGATAAGAGAATTAGAGGAGACTTGTCAAAGTGTGCGTTTTTTGCCCAAGTAACGACACCTCTTAAGCTAAGGCTTTCTAACCTAGCCCACTCACACCCTCATCTCACTTTACATGTCTCTGCAAATTTTGGAGTCAATCCGACGTGATCTAGTGCCCTTTAACCAGTTCCAATGCCAAAGCCAGACAAACAAACTTTTCGCATTTCAGATTTATAGATATTGATTTAAATATGAAGTGTAAATTATTTCCGTTTCCTTTCGCAAATTTTACTTAATTATTGTGAAACATTTGGGGCCCGCCAACTGTATTTCGTTTATAAAGGTATCTGCACATATCGACAGAACAACTTTGTGATACGTTTAGCATGAAAGAAAGGGTCTTGAGAGAAAATGAATGATATTATGTCTATCATTATAATTAATACTTTTTTGTATTTCCATAGCTCCTAACACTGGAGATGTACTACGGTGTCAGCTGTTCACTACCAGTGAACTAAGATAACACCCCTTATTTTTCGAAATATTCGAGCGGTTCCAAACAGTGCTGTTTTCTGCAAGTGATTCACACTTATTGCAGCCCCTATTTGTTCTATGTACTTCTCAAATTTTTTACTCACTGTTCCCAGGGATCCGACAATTCTTGATATTACTACCATTTTTTACAGTGGTAGCAACTACTTAACCTCCCAAGCTAACCTGTCATATCTATTGACTTGTTTTTCTTCCTTATCCTATACCTTGTTGTCAGCTGGGCATGCTATATCTATGATCCAGCATTGTTTGCCTTCTTTGTCGATTAATGCTATGTCTGGCATCGTATTCTCTATCGCATGGTCGCACCGAATCATAAAATCCCATAGTATCTTTGCTTTATCTTTTTCGACAATGTCTTCGAGTTTATGTTCTTATTACATTTTTACTCTGACAAGTCCATACATGTTGCAAATTGTCCAATGGAAATCCTTGCTATATTATCATGGCGTCTCTTATATTGTTCCTGGACTAGTGGTGTACATTGACTGATAATATGCCATACGGTTTCACCATTTTCTCCACAAATTCTGCACTTATCACTTTCTGATGTGTTGTGTATTCTCTATTAGGTGTAATTGCTTCTTAATTCTTACTCTTGGGCAGCACAGATTGGAGCCTCCGTTTCCAGTTTTAAATCACTTTTAGTCATCGATGACAATCTTTTTTCTCTGTCTGACTTATCTTCGACATCGCTTTGAAATTGTCTGTGCATTCTTTTCTTTTTCCACCTATTTTCAGTTTCATTCATTCTGAAGTGCTTCTGCAGTGCTTTATCTTTGCAATATTCCATCTTACACAAGCCTGACCTTCTTACTTCCAATACTAGCGGTTCTGTGTCATCTTCTACATACCATGCTATATTGTTTTCTTCTGCTTTAATGCTGTGTTTGAATTCAATCAGTCCTCTTCCCCTTCTTTCTCTTGGTACACACAGTCTGTCTGTGTCACAGTTTGGATGGAGTATCACATATTTAGTCAGCAACTTTCTTTTCTTTCCGTCTAAGTTGTTTAGTTCCTCTACTGTCCATGCGATTACCCCTTCACTAAGGAGTGAAGCTACCCAATCTGCATGTTTGTTAAAATCACTTGCCGAGACACATCCAGTGTCTTAGGTTGAGTGAAGGATAAGAGATGTTACTGTATAATTGAAAGCTTAGGGAGGGGACGTGCCAGGGGCTGTAGCGAACTATATTCATGTAATACGAACATTTAAATTGACTGGGTTTTTCTAAGGATGTGGGCAGTACTTTTCAGCACAATATGTCGGTTTTTCTTGAGACATGTTTTCCCTGGTATTCTATCTTGATATTCCTAACATCACTTTCTCATCATACTTAGGGCACCTACAATAACAGGAACAGTCCTCACTTTAAGATTCCATATTTTTTAAATTTCAGTTTCCTGGTTCATATATTTACTTAATTTGTCAAATTCCTTTACAGATACATTTTTATCAGTGGGAACACTTACCTGTATCAGTTTACATGTATTTTCATTCCTGTCGTTAATAATTTTGTCTTCTCGAGTAGCGTGGATCGTTCCATCAGTGTTGACTGGAAAACCCATAGGATAGTGACAATTTTACCTTCGACGAGTGGCTTAGGATGATTTTCATACCAGTAAGCAGGAGTGTTAATTTTGAGGTTTTTACATATGTTCCAATATAAATACAGTCCTAATCTAGCGTGGCGATTTTGTATTAGTTTGGTGTCAGCAGAGAACATTCCCAGACGAGAGGTCTATTGTTTCGTCAAATGTGTCGCAAAATCTGCATTTAGGGTCAGAACTATTTTGAAGAACGTTAGCGTGGTAGTTTTTGGTAAGCAACCTTTGATCTTGTACAGCCAATATGAAGCCTTCACTCTCTGCTTTCAGTCTTGAGCTTCTCAGCCACTAATGGGTTGTTGCTTGGTCAACATAAGCATTTCCGCTTCGATGTATAAACTGTCCATGCAGAGGCTTCAGGCTCCGAGCTCCTCAATTTGTTTCTGCTCGTTCTTTTTTGCAATATGCTTCATCAGTTTTGCTTAATTAGTGGCAGTGGTTTCAGATTCTTCACCTAATTCCGGGATGATGCCAAGTTCCCTTGCGCATTTACAAGCTTCCTTGACAATACAATGCGATTTTTGCTGCTTTTGTGTTTGCACACAGGCCACAATACTCAGTCGTCGGTACAGGATAAGAACCTGTTCATTGCTATTGCAGCGGTGTTATATCACATTTCTACTTGCTTCACATCACTTCGGCCATTACCTTTAGGTAGGTACAGGTGATCAACGTCTGCTTTTGGGTGGTACATATTCTTAGATGCTAGTAGTTTTCTTGTCTTCCTGTCCAGGCGTTGGATCTCTGTAAGATTACTGTTAATGATGTTAAAACTGTATTGGACTACTGGAAGTGCGTGTTTTTGAGTTGATTTCAGTGTTTAGTATGAGTCTCAATCTTCTGTAATACTTCTTTCTTATTTCTACCTTCATAGTAGCATGTTGTTTAAGATTTCCTTCATTTATCCCCAGCTATTTATAACTTTCTTGTACGTCAATGTCATTCATGGTAGCCTCGGTATCTAATTTAATGGAAGCTGATGGCCTGAGCTTTCCTCTCGCAGAAGTTGCTTTAACACACTTATCAAGGCCAAAATCCATCACAATATCATTGTTGAACTATTTACCAGTTATTAGCTTTCCTACTAGCTCTTCGTCATTTCTAGCAAACAGCTTCAGATCGTCCATATAAAACAGATTATTATCGTATTATAAACTTTGAACTCACACCTGATGCTATTCAGTTCGTTTGACAGTGGGGTCAGCGCAATGCAAAAGATTAATGGGGAGAGGGAGTCACTGCGAAAGATGTCTTGTTTGATGTTGGTGTTGTTAGATTGGCTCATCCAATTATCATGGTTTAGTAGATGTGTGTTCCAATTTGCCATGCTACCTTGTAAGAATTTGAAGAATACAGGAGAGCCTTGAGTAGCCAATTATGTGGAACACTTTCAAACGCTTTCCTCTAGTCTATCTATGCCATACTCAGATTCTTCATGTTGCTCCGGCAATTCTCTACATTAATTTTATTTATGAGTAATTCATCTTTGAAACCATAAGAATTCCTTTTTCAACCTTTTTGAGCTTGTGGATGGATAGACTTCTGTTCTAGGAAAGCGTATATTCTTTCAGATATTATAGATGTGAAGATGTTCTTGGTGATGTTGAGAAATGTTACCGTTCGGTAGTTCTTTGAATTTATTGTATGTTCAGTTTTTGGTAGAATGTATGTCGCTCCGTCAGTCAGCCAGGTATTTGCACTTGTCTCTGGATGATACCAGTTAGCGATGCAGCGAGATTTTGGTGTACTTCTATCAGACAATTCAACCAGAAGTTAGGATTCCATTCTAGTTCTGGCTGGGATATATCCTGGGATATATCCTAAGAGCACATCATAGCTCTTCTATTTCTGCTCTTCAACATCATCCAGTCTGACTTTCTCACGTTCTATCCAGGCAGCTTCAGCATTATATATTTTTTCGGGGCTAATGCAGTTTCGCATCTCTCCTTGAAAAATGCATTTTAATTTTTTTTGGATAATATTTTTTCTGATTGGTAAGTTTTAGATGTCAGAGATTACGAATATGCAAAAAGAAAATTGATTTCACCTCCACCTACGTACTTAAAATGTTGATTTTGTTTACTTTGAAGAAATTGTAGCGAATGGACGAACATATAGAAATCCAAATTAAATATAGATAAAAATATTAAATTGAAATGAATTTGCGATTTACTTGTGTTTGCCTTAAATAACAGAAAATATATTTCATTCATTTTTGTATTGGTCTGTCTGTTTATTTATCCCTATCCATTTATTGTTATCTATCTATCTATCTATCTATCTATCTATCTATCTATCTATCTATCTATCTATCTATCTTTCTATCTATCTTTCTATCTATCTATCTATCTATCTATCTATCTATCTATCTATCTATCTATCTATCTATCTATATCTATCTATCTATCTATCTATCTATCTATCTATATCTATCTATCTATCTATCTATCTATCTATCTATCTATCTATCTATCTATCTATCTATCTATCTATCTATCTATCTATCTATCTATCTATCTATTTCATTATACACATAACTATATGCTTATTGAATTTAAAATGTTGGAAACGTGGTTTCTTTCATATTCGGAATCTCTGTCATCGAAAACATAGGAACCCGCTGAAAAAAATCGGAAATGACTGTTTGTGTGTGTGTGTGTGTGGTGGGAGATGACTATGTGTGTGTGTATGATGGGGTATGTCTGTGCCGGAGACGCGGTGTGAAATTTGAAAAAAGTCGGAAAAAGTTCAAGATTTTAAATTGTAGGGTTTGGTGTGGATAGGAGTGTGAAATTAGAATTTTTTCTTTGTATATTCGTAATCTCCGACATCTAAAACTTAGGTATCCGAAAAAATATTTACCAAAAATATGCATTTTTCAAGGAGAGGTTCGAAACCGCACTAGCCCTCTTTTTTCTTGCTCCATGTCTTCCAGAAAGTTTCATTTCTTCAGTCTTAGGTAGCTCCTTTACTTCTATCTTACTTTTGCAAACTTCCCTATAAAAGTTTTTGCATCTGTCTTGAATACCTTGTTTTGTCATAATTTCTAAGCCATTGGACTTTCAGCTGCATTTACTGTTTGCAGGGAGGTTTGTAAAATCTTTGATATGATGTCTTTGTTTGATTTTTCTAGCTTGTTTCCTCTTAACATTTACTCTCGCAAGATCACCGAGAACAGCAGAATGTTCTGTTTTTAGTTGCTTGACTCCTTCAAACTGCAGCACCTGCAGCTCTTGGCTCTGTATAAATTGTCACCTATTGGAGACATTTCGAATCAGGCAGTCAATTTGTCAAGATGTTCTTTATCATCCTTTAGTATTTTCTAACACTTGAGTCATTACATTCAAAGCAGTGTGTTGAACTGCATGGAGTAGGAACTCTGCCGCTGTATAGCAATATCAATATTTACGATCCATATCTACCTTTTGATGTCGGACAGTACTAAAATCGGGCGGTTTAAAAAATCAACTACGTAATAATTTGAATAATGTCTTTAAAATGTGGCCAATTTCAAGTTGAAGAAGATAGAAGTGGATAGAGCTGACAATGTTTGAATAATATCGCTTCCCCAATATTTGAACACGTACATTAATTAACATCTTTGCATGATAACCATACTTTGTACAATAGCAAACACACAGCCATCCTTATCGATATATGAGACAATAAAGCTGTGATTGCCAAACCTCTTCAGAGGCTAAACATTGTCCAAGGAACAATACAAATAACAACAACAACAATGTGCAAAATAAAAAGAATTATAGCAACAGCGGTATCACCTTAATCAACAAATATAATGTCGTCATCACTAACAAAAATGTTTTGACAACGATGACAACAAAAACTACAAGCACAACAAGAAGTATGAACAAAATAAAATAACAACGGTAGCAAAAGTGATTGTTGAAGCGCAGAGACCTCTGTCGCTGCACCCCCGGGAGAGATTTCCGTTCAGCTGCGGTGGTCTAACTTTGTAAGTCGTGTCTTTCCGCAGCACGTCTCTCAGGTAGAACTGCAGAAATGCGTGAAGAAATGAGTGAAACTGGACACCTGAAACCTGGAATATCAGTATGTGCTCTTTACTAATCGAATAATGCAGTGGGCGAGGATTCTAATTTATCAATGTATGTTGAGAAGGTGTGATGATAACACGCTGCTCCATACCGGAGGACTAAGATACTTCTATAGATAACAACCAGAAGTAGAGAGGTGAGTGTATCATTCAATCATCAATATCGGTAGAATGGCACAACTCTGATACAACCGAGCAGGATGCTTTGTGGTTCTTGTTTCAGCTCTCTGCCTTCTGAGCTCAAACTTTGCCATGACCTAGTTGGCTGGAAGACTTGATCTGTCAATAAGATTAATGCTTATATCTCCCACCGCAGGTTTTTTTCTCTGATGTAAGTATGCAGATCAGGTCAGTTATTTGAGCATACAAACCGTCTCTCACGCCAATCCTGAAGGCTCTGTAAATGTGCGTAAGAAGTACCCCCCTCTCCTGACTAAAAGATGAAGAGATTACAAATGTTCACGTGAAATGTAGTTGCCACCGAAGTAAATGTATTTAGTGATTTTTAAATCCCGTTGTGAATGATGAAACACCGGTGCTTCACTAACTAGATTTACACATTTCAATATTTCACGATTCCTTTTTGTATGATAACGTAACATATTCTAACAAAGGTATAAGAGAGAAGTCATCATAGCCATTTAAATAAAATATAATTTTTACATCCACTTTTTGTTTTATTTTATAGTGGCTGTTCACTACATTATTACTTTTTCCTTAACGGTGGAGATGTTTTTTAAAGGACTACGATTTTAAATGACTATAATTTCAGTTTCGCTAAGATTACGTTTCGTTACAACGCTTGTTAAATTTTGCAGTTCGTATGAAATCGTACACGACTGAAAGAATCACTTTCTTCCTCCATATATATAGTGTATGTATGTATGTATGTATGTATGTATCTATGTATGTATGTATGTATGTATGTATGTATGTATGTATGTATGCATGTATGTATGTATGTATGTATGTATGAATGTATTTATATATGTATGTATGTATGCATGCATCCATGTAAGAATGCGTGAATATATATATATATATTAAGCGTGTGCCTCTTTGTAATGAAAATTTGCAATTCACGTAGTTTCATTACACACCTACTAACTCTAGAAACATGCGAACTTATCTAAAGTTAGATAACACACACACGCACACACACATACACACACACACACATAAGCACATAGACACGTAATGATATATAAATAGGATTACAGTGTATGTTGTACCCGATACTGTATGTGTTAGAGAGATAGGAGTTATTTTTGAATTTTATTTTAATAAAAATCTTTCAGTAATAAAATATAGTTTTCGTTAGATTTTGTGTTCGCTGAAATGTCAAGGAGAAGGTCATCATAAAAATAATAATGTACATTAATAATCTAATATAGAAAAAAAAATCATTATTTTATTCCGTTTTAGATTAAACCTGTTGACAAAACTTCGATACTGTGTTATTATGTGCACTCACCATATAATGAATATTTCGCTTTTGCTATTTTATGGCCTTCATTGGGTGGAAAGTATAAAGATATAAACAATAGCATGTTTTATATTTTCTTCTGTACTTCCATGACCTATGTTTGTTTCACAAGAAATTATTTAAAAAAAAAAAGTCATTGAAAGACGCTAGATAAACACAAGAGTTGTACCCTTGGAAATGCCATTATCAATAAAACATATTGTAATATGGTTATCAATATAAACGCATGAAGCGAGAAAATTTATATTTTATAGAGAATTATAATTTTATTTTTCAACCGATATTAATTGAATTTGAAAGATTTTTTTTTTTGTTTTGATATTTTAAAATATATTCCTGACGTATTATTACATCATATTGTTAATAGATAACAGAAGTGAATACTGCCGGAAAATACCCTGTATTATTTACTGCAACCTCTTTAATTTCTGAGTTCAAATCCCACATTGTTCGATTTAGAATTCTTCATTACAACATAAATTAATCTATGGTTAGCTTTGACATTCCACTAAAGTAAAAATGAATTTTTCTGAGAGGAGACTTTGCTAGATGCCAGACTTGCAAGTTTCTTCACTACACTTTAGCTTTCCTTATTTTACCATTGCAGTTTAATCTGATCAACACTCATTTAGCTAGTTACCTGTCTCTTATTATCCACATGCCGTTCCTTATTTAAGTTATATTAAGAAGATAATTGAAAGACTGAAACAGTAGAGTGACAGTTGTATTTATTGGTTTAGAATCGCCATATACATTAGAAGATCAAGAAACGCAGGGGGTAGAATTTATATTGTGTTGTCAACACGACATAATGCTTACCCTAGCTCAGTTACCCAACAGAATATGGGCAAATGGAGCCACTTTTCTGTACCATTCCCAATAGATTCATTCTAATCCCTTCTGTAAGGTTTACGAAGTATTTTGAGATACATGCACGAATATAAATATCCCAAATTCATAATATTGTAGAAAATTATATTCTTAACATATTTATTATGATTTCGATATAAATGAAACAAAATCTAAATTTTGCTCAAAAAGAAAGTACATATCATCACGAGAATAGAATCTGTAAAGAAAAACTTCAGTATGGATATAATTCATTCGCCAGATAGCGATAGTGTTCGCATTTAATCTGAGCTATCATTCTTCAAAAGTTTATAAAATCTAAGCTTAAGTAGATTAAAACAGTAAATGTTTCGTTAAACTCAAGAATGTATTTGTCAAGAATAATAAAGCATAGAGATTACATAGCTGATGTGTATTTGAAATTAATCTTATAATGTTATTTGCGTCCCGTTGAACGAGGAAACCTTGCAACTTTTAACCAGTTTATATTTTAATCTTCCGAATTGTAGAGTGAATCATGGTATATGCTTTAGTTAACTGCATTCATCCTTTCGTCATTGCATTCTTAACGTCTCAGAAAGCATGTACAACTGATATATCTTGCCCGCGTTTTATAACAGTGCCATTGTTTGCTCTTCTAATACTGTCTTTCAATAATTTCATTCATGCAAAATAAATACGAAAAAGAGTAATCTTGTGAACTGCACATTCTAAAACGTATATACATCCTTCAGACAACATCAAACCCTAAACTAGTTGCTTGAATTCTTCAGATTACATATTTGACACTTGCAGGTCATTGTTCAAATGTGTATTCATCATAACATTTTGTTCATCCCCAAAAGAAAATATCTTGATGAATAGGAATTTATGTCAATGA
>NC_043008.1:76020302-76030302 GCF_006345805.1 Octopus sinensis | reverse complement strand
ACGGATGAATTTAATCAATCACACTACCGAAAGTGATCAAGCAAATTGCTAACTTCATAGCGCAATTTACATCTGTGAATTATTTCACTCTATAGTATCTACTTACAGATAGGTTGGCTGAACGTCTGAAATATAAATGTGTTTGTTATGAACTTATTGAAGTTCTTGGGGCAGCACACGACAGTTTATCTCTGCTCATGTGTTTCTAGTTCATTTATCTATCAACTCGTTTTAATATAACTATGTTGAATCTGTTTATTACTTTATAACATACGATGAAACTTTTAAAGTGCTATTTTGTTTCATACAATATAAGAATGCAACGATATGATCGAACTTATATTTCAAGGGTTACCTAAATAAACTTTATTTCTATCATTAACATTATTTCTAACAAGTTAAGATCACATTTTATTTTCGATATAAATCAAAGATTGTTTGCAAATTTACTTCATATATATATATACATAAATACATAAACATATATATACATACATATATACATATATATATATATATATATATATATATAAATATATACACATATATACATATCTAATTATACATGTATATATATAAATATATAAATAAATATATATATATATATATATATATATATATATATATATTATATATATATATATATATATATATATATATGTATATATATACACATATATATATTATTTGTTGGCATTCTTCAGTCACTTTCTGCAAGTTTAGTTCGAAATCTTGATTATGCTTTGATAATATTCTTCTTCTAATTTCTGCGTCTTCCATTGTTACATGCCTATTAACGAATATTAGGCACTTGAACATATCTGGCGTTAATTCTTCGACCTTCAACCTTTCACAACCATACAGGCATATGTTACCAAATCGTCGGACTCATTCTTCTTTAAATTTAAACATTCCCACCGAATGTTAAACAGCGAACTCTCGCTAAATATATTATTAGTCAAAATATTTATCGTTTCATCAAAACACAACCCCGGGGCTTTCTCGGCAAAATAAACTAACAAAAACTGTCGTGTTCCGGAGGGGCAAGTTTTCGCAAAAGGTGCCTTATCTTCCTTTCACTAGACCTTCCCTTGCATTTCTCTGAATATGTCCTCGTATATTCTGTAATACGCCGTAAAGGTAGTTCCTTCATCTGGTTTGTACCGAAATTCTTCGATGGAGTTTGCGACACCGTCCGCTGAAAATGATTATGTCGTATTTCTTGGCTGCAGTTACAACTCTGTTAATTCCTGTAGGTGCTGCTGCTACTGCCTTTGTTGTTTTACGACTTCTTTCAGTAACTCTTTCATTTCGGTACTATTTTCAATTTCAGTATTGTTCGAATCCTCAGTACGGTGCAAACCCTCGACCCCACTGTTGTATCAGTGGTGATACTATCTGAATCTTTGTCGCCACTGTTGTACCACACGTTGGACGTACGATATAACTGGATAATAAATAACGTCCTCGCAAATCCTTCTACTCACGATACACAATACTTGCAATTAGACAATAAGCAACTCTCGACTCGCTTTTTCATGTTGGTTGTCACTGTGGACCCAACACAGAGGAGACGAACAAGGACAAACGACACAAAGTGGGGACATGAAACATAAACGAATGAATGAAATGAATTAATATAATGGATGAGGGTATAATGGCTACTCGAGCCCCACTCTATTTTTTACACCAATGTTTATCTAATTAAAATCACCTTATTAGATCATATATTGACTTAAATGTTCAAATTCCACCATATGAGGTAGAGAACCATATCTCACCTCCCACCTTGGTGGGTCCAAATCACTGCCAAAAATTTCTGTTATTTTTTTATAATTGTTCGTGTCTATTAATAT
Organism: Octopus sinensis; assembly: GCF_006345805.1. Taxonomy (NCBI): domain Eukaryota; kingdom Metazoa; phylum Mollusca; class Cephalopoda; order Octopoda; family Octopodidae; genus Octopus; species Octopus sinensis. The sequence continues at coordinate 76,028,446 of NC_043008.1, read as the reverse complement.
GCATTCCATGCTCGGTACGCACCACTCTTCAGGCACTTCAACTCTTATTGATTTGATTTTTGCTATTTTTTTTTCAGTGACTGTGCTTATTTTTATGATTAGCCTGTGATGTTTGTGTGTCTATATGTGCTTCTACTAGTGTATACTTATCTGGAGATTCTGGGATGTCTGGTTTTCTCGGGTGTTTGCGGTGGTGTGGGTGATTATGTGCTACTTAATTCTTTTTCTTCTTGTTCGGTTTCTTCGTGGGGTGGAATTTTAGGTCCTTCCTCTTTTAATTTTGTACTTCCTGGAATCTCTAGTCTCTGCTTTCCACATTTGTTTCTTTCATAGTTTCCTCTATCTTCTCGTCTCTGTTGTTGTAATCTTCTTGCTTCTCCTCTGCTGGTGTCTGGTTGTTACAAATGGGGGGAACCTCACCTTTATGTGCCCCATCTTTCTGCTGTGGTAACAGGTGGGAGATCTTCCTTCCACCACCACTTGCAGCTTCACTTCTTCTGGTAGTTCTATTGCTTCTATAATTTCTTGCAAGTCCAGTGAGGTGGCCTGGATTATAACTTCCAGGCCATATCCCCACTAGTTCAGTTGCTGGGTCCGACTTATATGCAGCACTTCTGGGTTTTCTGTTCCCGTTGAAATTGCTGCAAGCAGCCACATCTCAGTAGTCTCAGGGGACACCCTGCCAATCCTCACTCTCGACACTCGTTTACCGAGACAGTTTGGAAAAAGTGCCCATTCTTCCGTTCTCAATGTTGTAGTAGATGTTTTACTGCCTCCTCTACGGTAGGAAAGCGCACCTCCATTGTGCTGAATCTTCTCCCTCTACAAAAAAATTTTAATGTCGCTCCTTATTTCTTCCAAGCTCTCTTCTATTGCTTCCTCACTAGCTATCTCTATTTTTTGCTTGTAAGTAATGGGGTTCTGTACGCTGCCAGTTTTCGCTTTTCATTACTGTTACATCTTCCGGGTGGGATGAGGGGTCAATTTTAGTGCTGACCCCTCTCTTTGAATTAATTTTTTGCTACTTTTTAATATTTCTAAATCTACAGGTACTTCCTTCACTTCCGGCAAGTTGACAGTGACTGTTATATTTTCCTGGCCTGCCACTGAAGCGTAGCACCCGACACGTGTTTGCAACACTTCCATTTTTAACTGCTATTTTTGCCCCCACTGGGGGAGAAAACGAATACAATAGCAAACAATACAACAATCAATCAACAATGGTTTAACAGTTCCAACAATAGGTAACCCGCTAGGGAGGACATTCAACATAGATAACTTATCCGCAACGATAATGATTCAACACAAGGCAACACAGTTCTTTTCAAGCTCATCGAGCCTTTCCTCACAATCTCTGCGCATGTCCATTTATATTGTGGCACAGTCCATTAGGTAATTGTATATTTATGCATATAACCTCATTTCGTTTCATTCGAAAGTAAAGTGTCCGACGAACGGGAACGTGAAACTCTAAGTAATAGGTTCTGTAATATTTTTTGCTGCTTTTTAATAAAGCATATTACTCTACCTCCGGTATTCGAGTACTATTTTTCCACCTTCTTTCGCATGTATGTGTTTACTCTGGTATATATATATATATATTCTTTTCTTTTACTTGTTCCAGTCATTTGACTGCAGCCATGCTGGAGCGCAACCTTGAAAGAATTTTAGTAGCATAACTTAGGCTGAATTAGTATAAATGCTTGAATATTGTCTTCCGATATTCTTTCTTGAGTTTAATAAGTTCTAAACTTTGAGACGGTTGTGATTATAATACTTTTGGTTGATTAACTAATTATTAATCTTTTTCTTTATACCATTACTTCGCAATTATGTTTTAGACAATATGTGTACGTATGTTTTTTATATATGTGAAGTGGTTATGTCTCCGTGTGTGTCTATGAGTGTTTGTGTGCCGGAACTTGGATATATATAAACGCATTTGGTCATCCCCAAAATAATGCAGGTTTTTATACTTCTTTTATTTTTCAAAATTAAGATAAACAAAGTTCTTTTTCAATCTAAAATATACACTCCTTCATTTTCTACAATGCACCTCTTACAAAATTCACTTGTCCTTGACGAAAAATCCTTCTCCAGTTCGTACATAAAATTCAAATGATTTTGAAGACTGCGGAATAAATCATAATCAGATGGGGCAATGTCCAGCGAATATGGTGGGTGGGGCATCGTTTCCCATTCAAACTTCTTAAGCTTTTGAAATGTCGTCCTTACTGTTTTTGGCCGAGCATTATCCTGATGGAAGAATACCTTTCGTCTTGAAACCAAAGATGGTCGGTTTTCTTCTAGCACTTACTTAAGCCAGTCAAGCCGCGCGCTGTAAATCTCCTTTCTTATCGTGTGGTCTGGGTTCAAATGTTCAAGGTGGGATAAACCTTTGATATCCTACAAAACAGATAACAGCCCCTAACGTGGGTGACGACCTTCTTCAACCTGGGGTGCTGGTGTTTCTCCTTTCTTTGCCCACTATCTTCGGCGCATAAAAGTTTTATAGAGAACGCATTTTTCGTCACCAGACACTATTCGGTCAAAAAACGTTCATTCGTGAGACGTGACAGCAAAGAAGAGTACACATTCACTCTGCGCGCTATTAGACAAGTTTGTGAGGAACTCATTGACCCAATTTGCTGACTTTCCCGATGGCATGTAAGCTTCTCTACTAGTTCCTCAAAATTTTCGATGAGATATTGTTCCACCAGGGTTGGCAGAACGTCCTCGGCGAGCTCTTCAGATCTTTCAGGATGAGGCTCGTCTTCTGGGCTGTAAATATATGGTTCGAGATTTCTGGAACCATCTTTGACACTGGCTTACGCTGATTATCCGATTCCCATATACTGCATTAATATTCCTCGCACTTTCTGTTCCGTTCTTGCCTTTATTGAACTCATAAAGCAAAACATGCCGAATATGCTCCCTTATCGCTTCCGTTATAGCTTTGAAAAAATAAAAGTTAAAATCGAACTTCACTATTCAAAACTTGCACTAAGAATAAGTACAAAGTAAAATTACTACCTGCATTTATAACGGGGTGATACACGTAGTTATCCCATCCCCCTCCGACTTTTACTTCATGCAATTGAAATATTCGCATTATTTATAGAATGACCCGGTATATGATGGTACGTGTTAATATTGATATAGGACAGTTTGGGCGAGAGTGCTAATTCAGTAGTGCGTAGTTGATACAATCTCAATGTTTTTGAAAATGCCATCAACTCTCTAAACCAGCATGCCCCACCTTCTCTTTCTGACTTCTCTTTTTATACTATATTTTGTTCACTCTTTGTGTCCTTCACTTCCTACTGACCATGTTTTTTCATCTTTCATTTCATTTCAACTATTTATTTAATGTATGTATTCATTCATTCTATTATTCACCTCTAAATTAATACTAGAATGGTCAACTTATCGCTCTTTGGAATTTGGTTCAATTTTCATTGGACGCCAACTTGTTTGACAAACCTATTTTACTATTCTATTCATCCGACGTTTCTGTGTTGTTTTTTCAGCTTTGTTACTTTATTGTATGCATATACTGCAAGTTCGTCTGATTTCGTGACTATTGCTCACTTGGAGTAAATTATGAATGGCAACATGCTGAAAACATCTGTTACCTGTGGATATGTAAAGAACCAACTTAACTTTTATCCTAGTGATTGTGCTTTCAAACAACTTGTATCATTCTGAGTATTAGTTTGTTAGTTCCCGTATCAGGACCCTTATATATATATGGCTACCGACACGCATATATTATATAGGTCTACCTTTTATCTTTTATTTGTTTCAATCCTTAGACTGCGCCCATGCTGGGGAAGCATCTTCAAGAATTTTAGTCGAAAGAGCAGACCCAAGTACTTATTTTTTAAAACCTAGTACTTATTGTGTCGATGATGTCTGATGAACTGTTAAGTTACGGGAACGTAAGCACACCCAAAATGCTTGTGAAGCTATAGCAGGGGGCAAAAACAGATTCAAAGACACACACATGTATGTATAGAGACGCACACATACACACACAGATAGAAAGACAGACAGACAGACAGACAGGCAGACAGATAGATAGCTACAGTTCTCTATTACTTGTAATAAAGAAAATAGCACAGATGTTTTTTAAACATCAGTTTGAAACGTATGCTTTAATAACCTTAAATAAATAAACATTTGTTAATTATCAACAGAACCAATTCTGCATACCCTTCATTCCAGTCGCATTAAGTAATGAAACTCTAATGTGGAAACATGTTGTTAAACTAGTCTGCCGGATCATCTCTATCGAATAGCACAACATACCTAGCAATGGTGTAAAATTTGTAAAGGATTCAAACACACACAAAAAATGACAGAAATACAGAAATTTATGATTTATGATCCAAGAATCTGATGATAACTTAGTGCTGTAGAGCGCGCACGAAACACATACACGCACACATACACACACACACACACAAACACACACACACACACACATACACACACACGTACATACACGTACACACACAGATACATACACGCATGCATGCTTTCACACACAATTTACTTGTTGGAATTCTTGATGTATATGTTGAGTTATTTATTGATAATAATGAGGTACTTAAGCAGATACTTATAATCATATATTACCATCACTTACAGGCAGAGGATTAAATCTACTCCATGGAAAACCCGAGGGATGAAAGGAAAAGTTGACTCTGACGTGATTTCATTTGTAGAAAAAAATACTTTAAAGTTATCTAAAGAAGCGCCTGTAGCTGTTTGACTGATTTTTTACTGTTTATGTTACACAGTAAGTCAGTTAAAACAAATCATCATATTGCCTTCTTCAGACGAGGCTCAAGGCTCTAAATGTGATCTTACAATGTTAATTGAATTTAGATCAAATGCAGTTTAGAAGTGAAATAACATTAGAATAAAATAGTATAGAAGCATCACTTTCTGAAAGGGAAGTTATTTACATAGTTTAAAATAGCTCGAATTGGAACTAGAGAAGAACGCGAAATATTGTACTTTGCAGAGCAAATCTGAAAATCTCATTGTGAACTGAGGGAACTTAATAATTCATGTTGAGTGGAACTATCACTTTATTTTTAGAAGTTTAAGTAATTTGTAGAGACAAGATCAAGGTTTTTCACAAGAATGTGAAGAATAGACAAGTCCATTATATACAAGTTTTGTATATACTAATTAAATTCACAATGTCGTATAAGCTTGCTTGCGGGCAGGAAAAGGAGAGATTTAGGACTTTTGACAAGTCGCTGTGTGAAGAGATAAAACGTCTGTTGTCTCTACTTCCCCGTATCAAATTGTCTTATATCACTTTAATAAGGATTCAAACGTTTTTATTTGCCGATGCTAGTGATCATTATTTTCCTTGAAAATTTTTTTAACACACCTTTAATTGCGAAGCGGTAAAGTTATATAGGAAAGTTTGCATAAAAACGACGAGATAAAAACAAGAACATAAGGTTTTCGTTTAGTTGAAGAAATGTACAGAAGAGGTATATGTTAAGTGGACTTTTTGTATAACAGCAGCTATAAACATTTTAACGGCACTAGAGTGTTAAAATGAAAAATAAATAAAAACACTCTATCATGTAATATTATTTGTAGTACTGAATAAATGACTAATTATTTAATTTGATAGTGCGATATATAGATATTATTTTCATATTACACGAATATATCGACAATATCGTACGTTTAATCTGAATCTTGAAAATATCAGTTTGTTGGTCCCTCTTATAAAACATTAACAAAAAGAGAACGGCCGAAAAAATATCAGTAGAAATAAAGCCAGCTGTCTCATGATTCAGTTGTTATGCGTTTGAAAGAGTAATACATTTGAACTGTGCGCATAAAATATGTAGGGACACATATCACAATGTTGTAGTCCATTAATGACCAAAGAGTACTGAACTTATACAGGTTAGATGACTAACCTGTATAACAACATGATGTTTTCTAAAGGAGGATTGTTATTTGTTGTCAACATTAGAAGTCAGTGCATGACAAGAACAGATATTTTATTTATTCTCGACAATCAAACCTTATTTTTGTATCTTTAGAGAGCAAGATTGAAGAAAACAAACACGATTAAAATGGAACTTATATTAAATAGCTTCGTGTGCCCTACTATGTACCAAGTTATGTTGTACTAATTTTTATCCTCCTCCAGTCTCCATACAAAATCGGCCAAAGATGTTGTATGTCTCTTATTGATTGTCTTAAAGCTGGCGAAATGGTTACGATAACGATTCTTAAATGAATCAGCCGTCTTCCCAATGAAAACAAGATTTGTGCTCATACAGAGGTTCATCAATAAGCATTTTGAATTTTCGCTGCATGAGCATTTATCATATTTATTTGTATATAAGGCAGTTCTAACTCCATTGTCCGATGTTGTGAGCTGTATCATAAGCATTTCATTACTTCTATTACAATTTGGCCGTGATTGGTGCTTTCCATTGTTAGTATTCAGATGTGTATGTTCGCTAGATCCAGGAAATAGGCTATTGAACCTTTGTCGTATTTTACTATTGTATGTGATGCATAAGCTGCTCTAAATTAGCAGAGTTAGCGTAGGGTACCTTCACGGCATGTCGATTAAAAGTAGCATGATACCGATTAGATTTGTCCAAAGCAGCAAAAAACTTTCCAGCGATCTTGGTTGAAACATGCGAACCGAAAATCGGGTTAAACCAGAAGACATCATGATTCCTATATCGGTTGTTAGGCTTATTTGATCGAGTGTATGGCACAGGCGAAGAACAATTTACAGTTTTACAAGCAGTTGGATTATTATGTCGCTTGTGTCTATGAGTTTTCGTTGGTAGTTCATTGTCTTGACCGATTCTTCCTGGCCTGTATTCTCTATCTGAGTCAGTTCCCAAACGGTGACGTCGTGATTATTTACACTGTGAATAGAAATTGGATGAAATACCAGTGTTGTGAATGCCTGCTTCTTGTATACATTGAATTTTTTCACGGTACTCATCCCAAGCTAAAGCAGTAATATTATAACTTGCATATGATTCGAAAATTTTATTATTAGTGGATAATCTAGAAATTCTTGTAGAAATATTCATAACTAATCTTATTGAGGGTGGATGGTTGGATATACTACATTAGTGTACTTGATATGATCATTTAGCTTATGAAATGGTTCAAATAATCCAGTATCAAGACTGAAGGTAGCGTTAAGAAAATTCAGTCGACGATAATCCTTTCCCATAGTAATGTTTAGTCTTAATCTTTTTTTTAATCTAAAGAAATTTATCCTATGCATTTCAACTGTACTTTGCTACTTCCGCCCAGAACAAATAAGGCGTCATCTCTATATAGAGTCCCTGTTACTTCCGGAAAGGGAAAATGGATTAATGAAGGGATATATATTCCGACTAGGTTTGTGACCGAGCAGAGTTATATGTCCCCATTCCTATATCAAAAGCATTCTCCCTGTCTAATCTATTCAATAATCTACAATAAAAATCTATTAAAGTGGCTCGAGCAATAAGTACAATATCTATTTAACGTTGGGACAAATTGGAATTCCTCATGCTATAAATCAGTGCTTGATTAAGGACGATCGCGTTAATAGTGGAATAATAGCTGTCTAAATCTAGTTGCAAGAATTTACTATTCTTACTAATTTCTTGAAGCTTAAACCATCCAACCACCTCTTGGATATCTGATCATAGGGCTAATATAATTTTACTCTTAAGGTGGGTATTACTCTATCATGATTATTTTTACTAATAATGCCTGTATCAGAATAAGAAGGATAAATCAGTCTGAGGGTGTCAATAAGAAAGTTAGGTTTATGGTCCTTAAGCATAATCCGGTATTTTCTAGGGGCGTATGGCTCGGTTCAATAATCCATAGCTCAATATCTAACGATTTGTAATCCCGTATTTTTAATTCTTTTTAATACGTCGTTACTCTCACGTCTATATTTGCTGTGTAATTCCTTCCTAATCATTGACTATTATAACTCAATATCAACAATGTTACTTACTGTTTTTTCTCAGACCCAGCGGAAGCGTTAGCCCGTCGGGTAAATACTTAGCTGCATTTCGTCCGTCTTTATATTGTGGACTCAAATTCGCAGAGGTCGCCAATGTTTTCAT